>NW_028187849.1:0-218000 GCF_964204655.1 Triturus cristatus | reverse complement strand
GGGTATGCTCAGACGTGAGTCCCTTGCTCACTTTGCCACTGGATTCAAGCAAGCCTGGCTGAAGATGGCTGAAATGCAAGAAACCGGTCCTAGGAAGCTTGTTTCCGGTCCAGGGAAGGCATGGCTTGGCAGTTCGGGCTGGACTGTTCCCATGAGGCACAGGGTCAGACTGATTTGCATATGGCCATGTCTGAACTGGGGTGGCAGCGTGGGCTAAAGAACGGTGATGGATCAAACCCAGATCTGTTGACTGGGTGTGAGTGTTTGATTGGTTCTGATGCTCCGTCCATCACCACCCCCTTTTGTACCGCTTTGTTCGCCCTAAGTTGGCAGGGTATGTTCAGACGTGAGTCCCTTGCTCACTTTGCCACTGGATTCAAGCAAGCCTGGCTGAAAACAGCTGAAATGCCAGAAACCGGTCCTAGGAAGTTTGTTTCCGGTCCAGGGAAGGCATGTCTTGGCAGTTCGGGCTGGACTGTTCCAATGAGGCACAGGGTCAGACTGATTTGCATATGGCCATGTCTGAACTGGGGTGGCAGAGTGGGCTAAAGAACGGTGATGGATCAAACCCAGATCTGTTGACTCGGTGTGAGTGTTTGATTGGTTCTGATGCTCCGTCCATCACCACCCCCTTTGGTACCGCTTTGTTCGCCATAAGTTGGCAGGGTATGCTCAGACGTGAATCCCTTTCACACTTTCCACTGGATTCAAGCAAGCCTGGCTGAAGACGGCTGAAATGCCAGAAACCGGTCCTAGGAAGCTTGTTTCCGGTCCAGGGAAGGCATGGCTTGGCAGTTCTGGCTGGACTGTTCCCATGAGGCACAGGGTCAGACTGATTTGCATACGGCCATGTCTGAACTGGGGTGGCAGAGTGGGCTAAAGAACGGTGATGGATCAAACCCAGATCTGTTGACTGGGTGTGAGTGTTTGATTGGTTCTGATGCTCTGTCCATCACCACCCCCTTTTGTACCGCTTTGTTCGCCATAAGTTGGCAGGGTATGCTCAGACGTGAGTCCCTTGCTCACTTTGCCACTGGATTCAAGCAAGCCTGGCTGAAGACGGCTGAAATGCCAGAAACCGGTCCTGGGAAGCTTGTTTCCGGTCCAGGGAAGGCATGGCTTGGCAGTTCGGGCTGGTCTGTTCCCATGAGGCACATGGTCAGACTGATTTGCATATGGCCATGTCTGAACTGGGGTGGCAGCGTGGGCTAAAGAACGGTGATGGATCAAACCCAGATCTGTTGACTGGGTGTGAGTGTTTGATTGGTTCTGATGCTCCGTCCATCACCACCCCCTTTTGTACCGCTTTGTTCGCCCTAAGTTGGCAGGGTATGCTCAGACGTGAGTCCCTTGCTCACTTTGCCACTGGATTCAAGCAAGCCTGGCTGAAGACGGCTGAAATGCCAGAAACCGGTCCTAGGAAGCTTGTTTCCGGTCCAGGGAAGGCATGTCTTGGCAGTTCGGGCTGGACTGTTTCCATGAGGCACAGGGTCAGACTGATTTGCATATGGCCATGTCTGAACTGGGGTGGCAGAGTGGGCTAAAGAACGGTGATGGATCAAACCCAGATCTGTTGACTGGGTGTGAGTGTTTGATTGGTTCTGATGCTCCGTCCATCACCACCCCCTTTTGTACCGCTTTGTTCGCCATAAGTTGGCAGGGTATGCTCAGACGTGAGTCCCTTGCTCACTTTGCCACCGGATTCAAGCAAGCCTGGCTGAAGATGGCTGAAATGCCAGAAACCGGTCCTAGGAAGCTTGTTTCCAGTCCAGGGAAGGCATGGCTTGGCAGTTTGGGCTGGACTGTTCCCATGAGGCACAGGGTCAGACTGATTTGCATATGGCCATGTCTGAACTGGGGTGGCAGAGTAGGCTAAAGAACGGTGATGGATCAAACCCAGATCTGTTGAATGGGTGTGAGTGTTTGATTGGTTCTGATGCTCCGTCCATCACCACCCCCTTTTGTACCGCTTTGTTCGCCATAAGTTGGCAGGGTATGCTCAGACGTGAGTCCCTTGCTCACTTTGCCACTGGATTCAAGCAAGCCTGGCTGAAGACGGCTGAAATGCCAGAAACCGGTCCTAGGAAGCTTGTTTCCGGTCCAGGGAAGGCATGGCTTGGCAGTTCGGGCTGGTCTGTTCCCATGAGGCACAGGGTCAGACATATTTGCATATGGCCATGTCTGATCTGGGGTGGCAGAGTGGGCTAAAGAACGGTGATGGATCAAACCCAGATCTGTTGACTGGGTGTGAGTGATTGATTGGTTCTGATGCTCCGTCCATCACCACCCCCTTTTGTACCGCTTTGTTCGCCATAAGTTGGCAGGGTATGCTCGGACGTGAGTCCCTTGCTCACTTTGCCACTGGATTCAAGCAAGCCTTGCTGAAGACGGCTGAAATGCCAGAAACCAGTCCTAGGAAGCTTGTTTCCGGTCCAGGGAAGGCATGGCTTGGCAGTTCGGGCTGGTCTGTTCCCATGAGGCACAGGGTCAGACTGATTTGCATATGGCCATGTCTGAACTAGGGTGGCAGAGTGGGCTAAAGAACGGTGATGGATCAAACCCAGATCTGTTGACTGGGTGTGAGTGTTTGATTGGTTCTGATGCTCCGTCCATCACCACCCCCTTTTGTACCGCTTTGTTCGCCATAAGTTGGTAGGGTATGCTCAGACGTGAGTCCCTTGCTCACTTTGCCACTGGATTCAAGCAAGCCTGGCTGAAGACGGCTGAAATGCCAGAAACCGGTCCTAGGAAGCTTGTTTCCGGTCCAGGGAAGGCATGGCTTGGCAGTTTGGGCTGGACTGTTCTCATGAGGCACAGGGTCAGACTGATTTGCATATGGCCATGTCTGAACTGGGGTGGCAGAGTGGGCTAAAGAACGGTGATGTGTCAAACCCAGATCAGTTGACTGGGTGTGAGTGTTTGATTGGTTCTGATGCTCCGTCCATCACCACCCCCTTTTGTACCGCTTTGTTCGCCATAAGTTGGCAGGGTATGCTCAGACGTGAGTCCCTTGCTCACTTTGCCACTGGATTCAAGCAAGCCTGGCTGAAGACGGCTGAAATGCCAGAAACCGGTCCTAGGAAGCTTGTTTCCGGTCCAGGGAAGGCATGTCTTGGCAGTTCGGGCTGAACTGTTCCCATGAGGCACAGGGTCAGACTGATTTGCATACGGCCATGTCTGAACTGGGGTGGCAGAGTGGGCTAAAGAACGGTGATGGATCAAACCCAGATCTGTTGACTGGGTGTGAGTGTTTGATTGGTTCTGATGCTCCGTCCATCACCACCCCCTTTTGTACCGCTTTGTTCGCCCTAAGTTGGCAGGGTATGCTCAGACGTGAGTCCCTTGCTCACTTTGCCACTGGATTCAAGCAAGCCTGGCTGAAGACGGCTGAAATGCCAGAAACCGGTCCTAGGAAGCTTGTTTCCGGTCCAGGGAAGGCATGTCTTGGCAGTTCGGGCTGGACTGTTCCCATGAGGCACAGGGTCAGACTGATTTGCATATGGCCATGTCTGAACTGGGGTGGCAGAGTGGGCTAAAGAACGGTGATGGATCAAACCCAGATCTGTTGACTGGGTGTGAGTGTTTGATTGGTTCTGATGCTCCGTCCATCACCACCCCCTTTTGTACCGCTTTGTTCGCCATAAGTTGGCAGGGTATGCTCAGACGTGAGTCCCTTGCTCACTTTGCCACCGGATTCAAGCAAGCCTGACTGAAGATAGCTGAAATGCCAGAAACCGGTCCTAGGAAGCTTGTTTCCAGTCCAGGGAAGGCATGGCTTGGCAGTTCGGGCTGGACTGTTCCCATGAGGCACAGGGTCAGACTGATTTGCATATGGCCATGTCTGAACTGGGGTGGCAGAGTGGGCTAAAGAACGGTGATGGATCAAACCCAGATCTGTTGAATGGGTGTGAGTGTTTGATTGGTTCTGATGCTCCGTCCATCACCACCCCCTTTTGTACCGCTTTGTTCGCCATAAGTTGGCAGGGTATGCTCAGACGTGAGTCCCTTGCTCACTTTGCCACTGGATTCAAGCAAGCCTGGCTGAAGACGGCTGAAATGCCAGAAACCGGTCCTAGGAAGCTTGTTTCCGGTCCAGGGAAGGCATGGCTTGGCAGTTCGGGCTGGTCTGTTCCCATGAGGCACAGGGTCAGACTGATTTGCATATGGCCATGTCTGATCTGGGGTGGCAGAGTGGGCTAAAGAACGGTGATGGATCAAACCCAGATCTGTTGACTGGGTGTGAGTGATTGATTGGTTCTGATGCTCCGTCCATCACCACCTCTTTTGTACCGCTTTGTTCGCCATAAGTTGGCAGGGTATGCTCAGACGTGAGTCCCTTGCTAACTTTGCCACTGGATTCAAGCAAGCCTTGCTGAAGACGGCTGAAATGCCAGAAACCGGTCCTAGGAAGCTTGTTTCCGGTCCAGGGAAGGCATGGCTTGGCAGTTCGGGATGGACTGTTCCCATGAGGCACAGGGTCAGACTGATTTGCATATGGCCATGTCTGAACTGGGGTGGCAGCGTGGGCTAAAGAACGGTGATGGATCAAACCCAGATCTGTTGACTGGGTGTGAGTGTTTTATTGGTTCTGATGCTCCGTCCATCACCACCCCCTTTTGTACCGCTTTGTTCGCAATAAGTTGGCAGGGTATGCTCAGACGTGAGTCCCTTGCTCACTTTGCCACTGGATTCAAGCAAGCCCGGCTGAAGACGGCTGAAATGCCAGAAACCGGTCCTAAGAAGCTTGTTTCCGGTTCAGGGAAGGCATGGCTTGGCAGTTCGGGCTGGACTGTTCCCATGAGGCACAGGGTCAGACTGATTTGCATATGGCCATGTCTGAACTGGGGTGGCAGAGTGGGCTAAAGAACAGTGATGGATCAAACCCAGATCTGTTGACTAGGTGTGAGTGTTTGATTGGTTCTGATGCTCTGTCCATCACCACCCCCTTTTGTACCACTTTGTTCGCCATAAGTTTGCAGGGTATGCTCAGACGTGAGTCCCTTGCTCACTTTGCCACTGGATTCAAGCAAGCCTGGCTGAAGACGGCTGAAATGCCAGAAACCGGTCCTAGGAAGCTTGTTTCCGGTCCAGGGAAGGCATGGCTTGGCAGTTCGGGCTGGACTGTTCTCATGAGGCACAGGGTCAGACTGATTTGCATATGGCCATGTCTGAACTGGGGTGGCAGAGTGGGCTAAAGAACGGTGATGTGTCAAACCCAGATCTGTTGACTGGGTGTGAGTGTTTGATTGGTTCTGATGCTCCTTCCATCACCACCCCCTTTTGTACCGCTTTGTTTGCCATAAGTTGGCAGGGTATGCTCAGACGTGAATCCCTTGCTCACTTTGCCACTGGATTCAAGCAAGCCTGGCTGAAGACGGCTGAAATGCCAGAAACCGCTCCTAGGAAGCTTGTTTCCGGTCCAGGGAAGGCATGGCTTGGCAGTTCGGGCTAGTCTGTTACCATGAGGCACAGGGTCAGACTCATTTGCATATGGCCATGTCTGAACTGGAGTGGCAGAGTGGGCTAAAGAACGGTGATGGATCAAACCCAGATCTGTTGACTGGGTGTGAGTGTTTGATTGGTTCTGATGCTCTGTCCATCACCACCCCCTTTTGTACCGCTTTGTTCGCCATCAGTTGGCAGGGTATGCTCAGACTTGAGTCCCTTGCTCACTTTGCCACTGGATTCAAGCAAGCCTGGCTGAAGACGGCTGAAATGCCAGAAACCAGTCCTAGGAAGCTTGTTTCCGGTCCAGGGAAGGCATGGCTTGGCAGGTCGGGCTGGACTGTTGCCATGAGGCACAGGTTCAGACTGATTTGCATATGGCCATGTCGGAACTGGGGTGGCAGAGTGGGCTAAAGAACGGTGATGGATCAAACCCAGATCTGTTGACTGGGTGTGAGTGTTTGATTGGTTCTGATGCTCCGTCCATCACCACCCCCTTTTGTACCGCTTTGTTCGCAATAAGTTGGCAGGGTATGCTCAGACGTGAGTCCCTTGCTCACTTTGCCACTGGATTCAAGCAAGCCCGGCTGAAGACAGCTGAAATGCCAGAAACCGGTCCTAGGAAGCTTGTTTCCGGTTCAGGGAAGGCATGGCTTGGCAGTTCGGGCTGGACTGTTCCCATTAAGCACAGGGTCAGACTGATTTGCATATGGCCATGTCTGAACTGGGGTGGCAGAGTGGGCTAAAGAACGGTGATGTGTCAAACCCAGATCTGTTGACTGGGTGTGAGTGTTTGATTGGTTCTGATGCTCCTTCCATCACCACCCCCTTTTGTACCGCTTTGTTTGCCATAAGTTGGCAGGGTATGCTCAGACGTGAATCCCTTGCTCACTTTGCCACTGGATTCAAGCAAGCCTGGCTGAAGACGGCTGAAATGCCAGAAACCGCTCCTAGGAAGCTTGTTTCCGGTCCAGGGAAGGCATGGCTTGGCAGTTCGGGCTAGTCTGTTACCATGAGGCACAGGGTCAGACTCATTTGCATATGGCCATGTCTGAACTGGAGTGGCAGAGTGGGCTAAAGAACGGTGATGGATCAAACCCAGATCTGTTGACTGGGTGTGAGTGTTTGATTGGTTCTGATGCTCTGTCCATCACCACCCCCTTTTGTACCGCTTTGTTCGCCATCAGTTGGCAGGGTATGCTCAGACTTGAGTCCCTTGCTCACTTTGCCACTGGATTCAAGCAAGCCTGGCTGAAGACGGCTGAAATGCCAGAAACCAGTCCTAGGAAGCTTGTTTCCGGTCCAGGGAAGGCATGGCTTGGCAGGTCGGGCTGGACTGTTGCCATGAGGCACAGGTTCAGACTGATTTGCATATGGCCATGTCGGAACTGGGGTGGCAGAGTGGGCTAAAGAACGGTGATGGATCAAACCCAGATCTGTTGACTGGGTGTGAGTGTTTGATTGGTTCTGATGCTCCGTCCATCACCACCCCCTTTTGTACCGCTTTGTTCGCAATAAGTTGGCAGGGTATGCTCAGACGTGAGTCCCTTGCTCACTTTGCCACTGGATTCAAGCAAGCCCGGCTGAAGACAGCTGAAATGCCAGAAACCGGTCCTAGGAAGCTTGTTTCCGGTTCAGGGAAGGCATGGCTTGGCAGTTCGGGCTGGACTGTTCCCATTAAGCACAGGGTCAGACTGATTTGCATATGGCCATGTCTGAACTGGGGTGGCAGAGTGGGCTAAAGAACGGTGATGGATCAAACCCAGATCTGTTGACTGGGTGTGAGTGTTTGATTGGTTCTGATGCTCCGTCCATCACCACCCCTTTTGTACCGCTTTGTTCGCCATAAGTTGGCAGGGTATGCTCAGACGTGAGTCCCTTGCTCACTTTGCCACTGGATTCAAGCAAGCCTGGCTGAAGACGGCTGAAATGCCAGAAACTGGCCCTAAGAAGCTTGTTTCCGGTTCAGGGAAGGCATGGCTTGGCAGTTCGGGCTGCACTGTTCCCATGAGGCACAGGGTCAGACTGATTTGCATATGGCCATGTCTGAACTGGGGTGGCAGAGTGGGCTAAAGAACAGTGATGGATCAAACCCAGATCTGTTGACTGGGTGTGAGTGTTTGATTGGTTCTGATGCTCTGTCCATCACCACCCCCTTTTGTACCGCTTTGTTCGCCATAAGTTTGCAGGGTATGCTCAGACGTGAGTCCCTTGCTCACTTTGCCACTGGATTCAAGCAAGCCTGGCTGAAGACGGCTGAAATGCCAGAAACCGGTCCTAGGAAGCTTGTTTCCGGTCCAGGGAAGGCATGGCTTGGCAGTTCGGGCTGGACTGTTCTCATGAGGCACAGGGTCAGACTGATTTGCATATGGCCATGTCTGAACTGGGGTGGCAGAGTGGGCTTAAGAACGGTGATGTGTCAAACCCAGATCTGTTGACTGGGTGTGAGTGTTTGATTGGTTCTGATGCTCCTTCCATCACCACCCCCTTTTGTACCGCTTTGTTTGCCATAAGTTGGCAGGGTATGCTCAGACGTGAATCCCTTGCTCACTTTGCCACTGGATTCAAGCAAGCCTGGCTGAAGACGGCTGAAATGCCAGAAACCGCTCCTAGGAAGCTTGTTTCCGGTCCAGGGAAGGCATGGCTTGGCAGTTCGGGCTAGTCTGTTACCATGAGGCACAGGGTCAGACTCATTTGCATATGGCCATGTCTGAACTGGAGTGGCAGAGTGGGCTAAAGAACGGTGATGGATCAAACCCAGATCTGTTGACTGGGTGTGAGTGTTTGATTGGTTTTGATGCTCTGTCCATCACCACCCCCTTTTGTACCGCTTTGTTCGCCATCAGTTGGCAGGGTATGCTCAGACTTGAGTCCCTTGCTCACTTTGCCACTGGATTCAAGCAAGCCTGGCTGAAGACGGCTGAAATGCCAGAAACCAGTCCTAGGAAGCTTGTTTCCGGTCCAGGGAAGGCATGGCTTGGCAGTTCGGGCTGGTCTGTTCCCATGAGGCACAGGGTCAGACTGATTTGCATATGGCCATGTCTGAACTAGGGTGGCAGAGTGGGCTAAAGAACGGTGATGGATCAAACCCAGATCTGTTGACTGGGTGTGAGTGTTTGATTGGTTCTGATGCTCCGTCCATCACCACCCCCTTTTGTACCGCTTTGTTCGCCATAAGTTGGTAGGGTATGCTCAGACGTGAGTCCCTTGCTCACTTTGCCACTGGATTCAATCAAGCCTGGCTGAAGACGGCTGAAATGCCAGAAACCGGTCCTAGGAAGCTTGTTTCCGGTCCAGGGAAGGCATGGCTTGGCAGTTCGGGATGGACTGTTCCCATGAGGCACAGGGTCAGACTGATTTGCATATGGCCATGTCTGAACTGGGGTGGCAGCGTGGGCTAAAGAACGGTGATGGATCAAACCCAGATCTGTTGACTGGGTGTGAGTGTTTTATTGGTTCTGATGCTCCGTCCATCACCACCCCCTTTTGTACCGCTTTGTTCGCAATAAGTTGGCAGGGTATGCTCAGACGTGAGTCCCTTGCTCACTTTGCCACTGGATTCAAGCAAGCCCGGCTGAAGACGACTGAAATGCCAGAAACCGGTCCTAAGAAGCTTGTTTCCGGTTCAGGGAAGGCATGGCTTGGCAGTTCGGGCTGGACTGTTCCCATGAGGCACAGGGTCAGACTGATTTGCATATGGCCATGTCTGAACTGGGGTGGCAGAGTGGGCTAAAGAACAGTGATGGATCAAACCCAGATCTGTTGACTAGGTGTGAGTGTTTGATTGGTTCTGATGCTCTGTCCATCACCACCCCCTTTTGTACCACTTTGTTCGCCATAAGTTTGCAGGGTATGCTCAGACGTGAGTCCCTTGCTCACTTTGCCACTGGATTCAAGCAAGCCTGGCTGAAGACGGCTGAAATGCCAGAAACCGGTCCTAGGAAGCTTGTTTCCGGTTCAGGGAAGGCATGGCTTGGCAGTTCGGGCTGGACTGTTCTCATGAGGCACAGGGTCAGACTGATTTGCATATGGCCATGTCTGAACTGGGGTGGCAGAGTGGGCTAAAGAACGGTGATGTGTCAAACCCAGATCTGTTGACTGGGTGTGAGTGTTTGATTGGTTCTGATGCTCCTTCCATCACCACCCCCTTTTGTACCGCTTTGTTTGCCATAAGTTGGCAGGGTATGCTCAGACGTGAATCCCTTGCTCACTTTGCCACTGGATTCAAGCAAGCCTGGCTGAAGACGGCTGAAATGCCAGAAACCGCTCCTAGGAAGCTTGTTTCCGGTCCAGGGAAGGCATGGCTTGGCAGTTCGGGCTAGTCTGTTACCATGAGGCACAGGGTCAGACTCATTTGCATATGGCCATGTCTGAACTGGAGTGGCAGAGTGGGCTAAAGAACGGTGATGGATCAAACCCAGATCTGTTGACTGGGTGTGAGTGTTTGATTGGTTCTGATGCTCTGTCCATCACCACCCCCTTTTGTACCGCTTTGTTCGCCATCAGTTGGCAGGGTATGCTCAGACTTGAGTCCCTTGCTCACTTTGCCACTGGATTCAAGCAAGCCTGGCTGAAGACGGCTGAAATGCCAGAAACCAGTCCTAGGAAGCTTGTTTCCGGTCCAGGGAAGGCATGGCTTGGCAGGTCGGGCTGGACTGTTGCCATGAGGCACAGGTTCAGACTGATTTGCATATGGCCATGTCGGAACTGGGGTGGCAGAGTGGGCTAAAGAACGGTGATGGATCAAACCCAGATCTGTTGACTGGGTGTGAGTGTTTGATTGGTTCTGATGCTCCGTCCATCACCACCCCCTTTTGTACCGCTTTGTTCGCAATAAGTTGGCAGGGTATGCTCAGACGTGAGTCCCTTGCTCACTTTGCCACTGGATTCAAGCAAGCCCGGCTGAAGACAGCTGAAATGCCAGAAACCGGTCCTAGGAAGCTTGTTTCCGGTTCAGGGAAGGCATGGCTTGGCAGTTCGGGCTGGACTGTTCCCATTAAGCACAGGGTCAGACTGATTTGCATATGGCCATGTCTGAACTGGGGTGGCAGAGTGGGCTAAAGAACGGTGATGGATCAAACCCAGATCTGTTGACTGGGTGTGAGTGTTTGATTGGTTCTGATGCTCCGTCCATCACCACCCCTTTTGTACCGCTTTGTTCGCCATAAGTTGGCAGGGTATGCTCAGACGTGAGTCCCTTGCTCACTTTGCCACTGGATTCAAGCAAGCCTGGCTGAAGACGGCTGAAATGCCAGAAACTGGCCCTAAGAAGCTTGTTTCCGGTTCAGGGAAGGCATGGCTTGGCAGTTCGGGCTGCACTGTTCCCATGAGGCACAGGGTCAGACTGATTTGCATATGGCCATGTCTGAACTGGGGTGGCAGAGTGGGCTAAAGAACAGTGATGGATCAAACCCAGATCTGTTGACTGGGTGTGAGTGTTTGATTGGTTCTGATGCTCTGTCCATCACCACCCCCTTTTGTACCGCTTTGTTCGCCATAAGTTTGCAGGGTATGCTCAGACGTGAGTCCCTTGCTCACTTTGCCACTGGATTCAAGCAAGCCTGGCTGAAGACGGCTGAAATGCCAGAAACCGGTCCTAGGAAGCTTGTTTCCGGTCCAGGGAAGGCATGGCTTGGCAGTTCGGGCTGGACTGTTCTCATGAGGCACAGGGTCAGACTGATTTGCATATGGCCATGTCTGAACTGGGGTGGCAGAGTGGGCTTAAGAACGGTGATGTGTCAAACCCAGATCTGTTGACTGGGTGTGAGTGTTTGATTGGTTCTGATGCTCCTTCCATCACCACCCCCTTTTGTACCGCTTTGTTTGCCATAAGTTGGCAGGGTATGCTCAGACGTGAATCCCTTGCTCACTTTGCCACTGGATTCAAGCAAGCCTGGCTGAAGACGGCTGAAATGCCAGAAACCGCTCCTAGGAAGCTTGTTTCCGGTCCAGGGAAGGCATGGCTTGGCAGTTCGGGCTAGTCTGTTACCATGAGGCACAGGGTCAGACTCATTTGCATATGGCCATGTCTGAACTGGAGTGGCAGAGTGGGCTAAAGAACGGTGATGGATCAAACCCAGATCTGTTGACTGGGTGTGAGTGTTTGATTGGTTTTGATGCTCTGTCCATCACCACCCCCTTTTGTACCGCTTTGTTCGCCATCAGTTGGCAGGGTATGCTCAGACTTGAGTCCCTTGCTCACTTTGCCGCTGGATTCAAGCAAGCCTGGCTGAAGACGGCTGAAATGCCAGAAACCAGTCCTAGGAAGCTTGTTTCCGGTCCAGGGAAGGCATGGCTTGGCAGGTCGGGCTGGACTGTTGCCATGAGGCACAGGGTCAGACTGATTTGCATATGGCCATGTCGGAACTGGGGTGGCAGAGTGGGCTAAAGAACGGTGATGGATCAAACCCAGATCTGTTGACTGGGTGTGAGTGTTTGATTGGTTCTGATGCTCCGTCCATCACCACCCCCTTTTGTACCGCTTTGTTCGCAATAATTTGGCAGGGTATGCTCAGACGTGAGTCCCTTGCTCACTTTGCCACTGGATTCAAGCAAGCCCGGCTGAAGACGGCTGAAATGCCAGAAACCGGTCCTAGGAAGCTTGTTTCCGGTTCAGGGAAGGCATGGCTTGGCAGTTCGGGCTGGACTGTTCCCATTAAGCACAGGGTCAGACTGATTTGCATATGGCCATGTCTGAACTGGGGTGGCAGAGTGGGCTAAAGAACGGTGATGGATCAAACCCAGATCTTTTGACTGGGTGTGAGTGTTTGATTGGTTCTGATGCTCCGTCCATCACCACCCCCTTTTGTACCGCTTTCTTCGCCATAAGTTGGCAGGGTATGCTCAGACGTGAGTCCCTTGCTCACTTTGCCACTGGATTCAAGCAAGTCTGGCTGAAGACGGCTGAAATGCCAGAAACTGGTCCTAGGAAGCTTGTTTTCGGTCCAGGGAATGCATGGCTTGGCAGTTCGGGCTGGACTGTTCCCATGAGGCACAGGGTCAGACTGAATTGCATATGGCCATGTCTGAACTGGGGTGGCAGAGTGGGCTAAAGAACGGTGATGGATCAAACCCAGATCTGTTGACTGGGTGTGAGTGTTTGATTGGTTCTGATGCTCCGTCCATCACCACCCTCTTTTGTACCGCTTTGTTCGCCCTAAGTTGGCAGGGTATGCTCAGACGTGAGTCCCTTGCTCACTTTGCCACTGGATTCAAGCAAGCCTGGCTGAAGACAGCTGAAATGCCAGAAACCGGTCCTAGGAAGCTTGTTTCCGGTCCAGGGAAGGCATGTCTTGGCAGTTCGGGCTGGACTGTTCCCATGAGGCACAGGGTCAGACTGATTTGCATATGGCCATGTCTGAACTGGGGTGGCAGAGTGGGCTAAAGAACGGTGATGGATCAAACCCAGATCTGTTGACTGGGTGTGAGTGTTTGATTGGTTCTGATGCTCCGTCCATCACCACCCCCTTTGGTACCGCTTTGTTCGCCATAAGTTGGCAGGGTATGCTCAGACGTGAGTCCTTTTCTCACTTTGCCACTGGATTCAAGCAAGCCTGGCTGAAGACGGCTGAAATGCTAGAAACCGGTCCTAGGAAGCTTGTTTCCGGTCCAGGGAAGGCATGGCTTGGCAGTTCGGGCTGGACTGTTCCCATGAGGCACAGGGTCAGACTGATTTGCATATGGCCATGTCTGAACTGGGGTGGCAGAGTGGGCTAAAGAACGGTGATGGATCAAACCCAGATCTGTTGACTGGGTGTGAGTGTTTGATTGGTTCTGATGCTCCGTCCATCACCACCCCCTTTTGTACCGCTTTGTTCGCCATAAGTTGGCAGGGTATGCTCAGACGTGAGTCCCTTGCTCACTTTGCCACTGGATTCAAGGAAGCCTGGCTGAAGACGGCTGAAATGCCAGAGACCGGTCCTAGGAAGCTTGTCTCCGGTCCTGGAAAGGCATGGCTTGGCAGTTCGGGCTGGACTGTTCCCATGAGGCACAGGGTCAGACTGATTTGCATATGGCCATGTCTGAACTGGGATGGCAGAGTGGGCTAAAGAACGGTGATGGATCAAACCCAGATCTGTTGACTGGGTGTGAGTGTTTGATTGGTTCTGATGCTCCGTCCAGCACCACCCCCTTTTGTACTGCTTTCTTCACCATAAGTAGGCAGGGTATGCTCAGACGTGAGTCCCTTGCTCACTTTGCCACCGGATTCAAGCAAGCCTGGCTGAAGACGGCTGAAATGCCAGAAACCGGTCCTAGGAAGCTTGTTTCCGGTCCAGGGAAGGCATGGCTTGGCAGTTCGGGCTGGACTGTTCCCATGAGGCACAGGGTCAGACTGATTTGCATACGGCCATGTCTGAACTGGGGTGGCAGAGTGGGCTAAAGAACGGTGATGGATCAAACCCAGATCTGTTGACTGGGTGTGAGTGTTTGATTGGTTGTGATGCTCCGTCCATCACCACCCCCTTTTGTACCGCTTTGTTCGCCATAAGTTGGCAGGGTATGCTCAGACGTGAGTCCCTTGCTCACTTTGCCACTGGATTCAAGCAAGCTTGGCTGAAGATGGCTGAAATGCCAGAAACCGGTCCTAGGAAGCTTGTTTCCGGTCCAGGGACGGCATGGCTTGGCAGTTCGGGCTGGTCTGTTCCCATGAGGCACAGGGTCAGACTGATTTGCATATGGCCATGTATGAACTGGGGTGGTAGCGTGGGCTAAAGAACGGTGATGGATAAAACCCAGATCTGTTGACTGGGTGTGAGTGTTTGATTGGTTCTGATGTTCCGTCCATCACCACCCCCTTTTGTACCGCTTTGTTCGCCCTAAGTTGGCAGGGTATGCTCAGACGTGAGTCCCTTGCTCACTTTGCCACTGGATTCAAGCAAGCCTGGCTGAAGACGGCTGAAATGCCAGAAACCGGTCCTAGGAAGCTTGTTTCCGGTCCAGGGAAGGCATGTCTTGGCAGTTCGGGCTGGACTGTTCCCATGAGGCACAGGGTCAGACTGATTTGCATATGGCCATGTCTGAACTGGGGTGGCAGAGTGGGCTAAAGAACGGTGATGGATCAAACCCAGATCTGTTGACTGGGTGTGAGTGTTTGATTGGTTCTGATGCTCCGTCCATCACCACCCCCTTTTGTACCGCTTTGTTCGCCATAAGTTGGCAGGGTATGCTCAGACGTGAGTCCCTTGCTCACTTTGCCACCAGATTCAAGCAAGCCTGGCTGAAGATGGCTGAAATGCCAGAAACCGGTCCTAGGAAGCTTGTTTCCGGTCCAGGGAAGGCATGGCTTGGCAGTTCAGGCTGGACTGTTCCCATGAGGCACAGGGTCAGACTGATTTGCATATGGCCATGTCTGAACTGGGGTGGCAGAGTGGGCTAAAGAACGGTGATGGATCAAACCCAGATCTGTTGAATGGGTGTGAGTGTTTGATTGGTTCTGATGCTCCGTCCATCACCACCCCATTTTGTACCGCTTTGTTCGCCATAAGTTGGCAGGGTATGCTCATACGTGAGTCCCTTGCTCACTTTGCCACTGGATTCAAGCAAGCCTGGCTGAAGACGGCTGAAATGCCAGAAACCGGTACTAGGAAGCTTGTTTCCGGTCCAGGGAAGGCATGGCTTGGCAGTTCGGGCTGGTCTGTTCCCATGAGGCACAGGGTCAGACTGATTTGCATATGGCCATGTCTGATCTGGGGTGGCAGAGTGGGCTAAAGAACGGTGATGGATCAAACCCAGATCTGTTGACTGGGTGTGAGTGTTTGATTGGTTCTGATGCTCCGTCCATCACCACCCCCTTTTGTACCGCTTTGTTTGCCATAAGTTGGCAGGGTATGCTCAGACGTGAGTCCCTTGCTCACTTTGCCACTGGATTCAAGCAAGCCTGGCTGAAGATGGCTGAAATGCAAGAAACCGGTCGTAGGAAGCTTGTTTCCGGTCCAGGGAAGGCATGGCTTGGCAGTTCGGGCTGGACTGTTCCCATGAGGCACAGGGTCAGACTGATTTGCATATGGCCATGTCTGAACTGGGGTGGCAGCGTGGGCTAAAGAACGGTGATGGATCAAACCTAGATCTGTTGACTGGGTGTGAGTGTTTGATTGGTTCTGATGCTCCGTCCATCACCACCCCCTTTTGTACCGCTTTGTTCGCCCTAAGTTGGCAGGGTATGTTCAGACGTGAGTCCCTTGCTCACTTTGCCACTGGATTCAAGCAAGCCTGGCTGAAAACAGCTGAAATGCCAGAAACCGGTCCTAGGAAGTTTGTTTCCGGTCCAGGGAAGGCATGTCTTGGCAGTTCGGGCTGGACTGTTCCAATGAGGCACAGGGTCAGACTGATTTGCATATGGCCATGTCTGAACTGGGGTGGCAGAGTGGGCTAAAGAACGGTGATGGATCAAACCCAGATCTGTTGACTGGGTGTGAGTGTTTGATTGGTTCTGATGCTCCGTCCATCACCACCCCCTTTGGTACCGCTTTGTTCGCCATAAGTTGGCAGGGTATGCTCAGACGTGAATCCCTTTCACACTTTGCCACTGGATTCAAGCAAGCCTGGCTGAAGACGGCTGAAATGCTAGAAACCGGTCCTAGGAAGCTTGTTTCCGGTCCAGGGAAGGCATGGCTTGGCAGTTCGGGCTGGACTGTTCCCATGAGGCACACGGTCAGACTGATTTGCATATGGCCATGTCTGAACTGGGGTGGCAGAGTGGGCTAAAGAACGGTGATGGATCAAACCCAGATCTGTTGACTGGGTGTGAGTGTTTGATTGGTTCTGATGCTCCGTCCATCACCACCCCCTTTTGTACCGCTTTGTTCGCCATAAGTTTGCAGGGTATGCTCAGACGTGAGTCCCTTGCTCACTTTGCCACTGGATTCAAGCAAGCCTGGCTGAAGACGGCTGAAATGCCAGAAACCGGTCCTAGGAAGCTTGTTTCCGGTCCAGGGAAGGCATGGCTTGGCAGTTCGGGCTGGACTGTTCTCATGAGGCACAGGGTCAGACTGATTTGCATATGGCCATGTCTGAACTGGGGTGGCAGAGTGGGCTAAAGAACGGTGATGTGTCAAACCCAGATCTGTTGACTGGGTGTGAGTGTTTGATTGGTTCGGATGCTCCTTCCATCACCACCCCCTTTTGTACCGCTTTGTTTGCCATAAGTTGGCAGGGTATGCTCAGACGTGAATCCCTTGCTCACTTTGCCACTGGATTCAAGCAAGCCTGGCTGAAGACGGCTGAAATGCCAGAAACCGCTCCTAGGAAGCTTGTTTCCGGTCCAGGGAAGGCATGGCTTGGCAGTTCGGGCTAGTCTGTTACCATGAGGCACAGGGTCAGACTCATTTGCATATGGCCATGTCTGAACTGGAGTGGCAGAGTGGGCTAAAGAACGGTGATGTATCAAACCCAGATCTGTTGACTGGGTGTGAGTGTTTGATTGGTTCTGATGCTCTGTCCATCACCTCCCCCTTTTGTACCGCTTTGTTCGCCATCAGTTGGCAGGGTATGCTCAGACTTGAGTCCCTTGCTCACTTTGCCACTGGATTCAAGCAAGCCTGGCTGAAGACGGCTGAAATGCCAGAAACCAGTCCTAGGAAGCTTGTTTCCGGTCCAGGGAAGGCATGGCTTGGCAGGTCGGGCTGGACTGTTGCCATGAGGCACAGGTTCAGACTGATTTGCATATGGCCATGTCGGAACTGGGGTGGCAGAGTGGGCTAAAGAACGGTGATGGATCAAACCCAGATCTGTTGACTGGGTGTGAGTGTTTGATTGGTTCTGATGCTCCGTCCATCACCACCCCCTTTTGTACCGCTTTGTTCGCCATAAGTTGGCAGGGTATGCTCAGACGTGAGTCCCTTGCTCACTTTGCCACTGGATTCAAGCAAGCCTGGCTGAAGACGGCTGAAATGCCAGAAACCGGCCCTAAGAAGCTTGTTTCCGGTTCAGGGAAGGAATGGCTTGGCAGTTCGGGCTGCACTGTTCCCATGAGGCACAGGGTCAGACTGATTTGCATATGGCCATGTCTGAACTGGGGTGGCAGAGTGGGCTAAAGAACAGTGATGGATCAAACCCAGATCTGTTGACTGGGTGTGAGTGTTTGATTGGTTCTGATGCTCCGTCCATCACCACCCCCTTTTGTACCGCTTTGTTCGCCATAAGTTTGCAGGGTATGCTCAGACGTGAGTCCCTTGCTCACTTTGCCACTGGATTCAAGCAAGCCTGGCTGAAGACGGCTGAAATGCCAGAAACCGGTCCGAGGAAGCTTGTTTCCGGTCCAGGGAAGGCATGGCTTGGCAGTTCGGGCTGGACTGTTCTCATGAGGCACAGGGTCAGACTGATTTGCATATGGCCATGTCTGAACTGGGGTGGCAGAGTGGGCTTAAGAACGGTGATGTGTCAAACCCAGATCTGTTGACTGGGTGTGAGTGTTTGATTGGTTCTGATGCTCCTTCCATCACCACCCCCTTTTGTACCGCTTTGTTTGCCATAAGTTGGCAGGGTATGCTCAGACGTGAATCCCTTGCTCACTTTGCCACTGGATTCAAGCAAGCCTGGCTGAAGACGGCTGAAATGCCAGAAACCGGTCCTAGGAAGCTTGTTTCCGGTCCAGGGAAGGCATGGCTTGGCAGTTCGGGCTGGACTGTTCCCATGAGGCACAGGGTCAGACTGATTTGCATACGGCCATGTCTGAACTGGGGTGGCAGAGTGGGCTAAAGAACGGTGATGGATCAAACCCAGATCTGTTGACTGGGTGTGAGTGTTTGATTGGTTGTGATGCTCCGTCCATCACCACCCCCTTTTGTACCGCTTTGTTCGCCATAAGTTGGCAGGGTATGCTCAGACGTGAGTCCCTTGCTCACTTTGCCACTGGATTCAAGCAAGCCTGGCTGAAGATGGCTGAAATGCCAGAAACCGGTCCTAGGAAGCTTGTTTCCGGTCCAGGGACGGCATGGCTTGGCAGTTCGGGCTGGTCTGTTCCCATGAGGCACAGGGTCAGACTGATTTGCATATGGCCATGTATGAACTGGGGTGGCAGCGTGGGCTAAAGAACGGTGATGGATCAAACCCAGATCTGTTGACTGGGTGTGAGTGTTTGATTGGTTCTGATGCTCCGTCCATCACCACCCCCTTTTGTACCGCTTTGTTCGCCATTAGTTGGCAGGGTATGCTCAGACGTGAGTCCCTTGCTCACTTTGCCACCAGATTCAAACAAGCCTGGCTTAAGATGGCTGAAATGCCAGAAACCGGTCCTAGGAAGCTTGTTTCCGGTCCAGGGAAGGCATGGCTTGGCAGTTCGGGCTGGACTGTTCCCATGAGGCACAGGGTCAGACTGATTTGCATATGGCCATGTCTGAACTGGGGTGGCAGAGTGGGCTAAAGAACGGTGATGGATCAAACCCAGATCTGTTGAATGGGTGTGAGTGTTTGATTGGTTCTGATGCTCCGTCCATCACCACCCCATTTTGTACCGCTTTGTTCGCCATAAGTTGGCAGGGTATGCTCAGACGTGAATCCCTTGCTCACTTTGCCACTGGATTCAAGCAAGCCTGGCTGAAGACGGCTGAAATGCCAGAAACCGCTCCTAGGAAGCTTGTTTCCGGTCCAGGGAAGGCATGGCTTGGCAGTTCGGGCTAGTCTGTTACCATGAGGCACAGGGTCAGACTCATTTGCATATGGCCATGTCTGAACTGGAGTGGCAGAGTGGGCTAAAGAACGGTGATGGATCAAACCCAGATCTGTTGACTGGGTGTGAGTGTTTGATTGGTTCTGATGCTCTGTCCATCACCACCCCCTTTTGTACCGCTTTGTTCGCCATCAGTTGGCAGGGTATGCTCAGACTTGAGTCCCTTGCTCACTTTGCCACTGGATTCAAGCAAGCCTGGCTGAAGACGGCTGAAATGCCAGAAACCAGTCCTAGGAAGCTTGTTTCCGGTCCAGGGAAGGCATGGCTTGGCAGGTCGGGCTGGACTGTTGCCATGAGGCACAGGTTCAGACTGATTTGCATATGGCCATGTCGGAACTGGGGTGGCAGAGTGGGCTAAAGAACGGTGATGGATCAAACCCAGATCTGTTGACTGGGTGTGAGTGTTTGATTGGTTCTGATGCTCCGTCCATCACCACCCCCTTTTGTACCGCTTTGTTCGCAATAAGTTGGCAGGGTATGCTCAGACGTGAGTCCCTTGCTCACTTTGCCACTGGATTCAAGCAAGCCCGGCTGAAGACAGCTGAAATGCCAGAAACCGGTCCTAGGAAGCTTGTTTCCGGTTCAGGGAAGGCATGGCTTGGCAGTTCGGGCTGGACTGTTCCCATTAAGCACAGGGTCAGACTGATTTGCATATGGCCATGTCTGAACTGGGGTGGCAGAGTGGGCTAAAGAACGGTGATGGATCAAACCCAGATCTGTTGACTGGGTGTGAGTGTTTGATTGGTTCTGATGCTCCGTCCATCACCACCCCTTTTGTACCGCTTTGTTCGCCATAAGTTGGCAGGGTATGCTCAGACGTGAGTCCCTTGCTCACTTTGCCACTGGATTCAAGCAAGCCTGGCTGAAGACGGCTGAAATGCCAGAAACTGGCCCTAAGAAGCTTGTTTCCGGTTCAGGGAAGGCATGGCTTGGCAGTTCGGGCTGCACTGTTCCCATGAGGCACAGGGTCAGACTGATTTGCATATGGCCATGTCTGAACTGGGGTGGCAGAGTGGGCTAAAGAACAGTGATGGATCAAACCCAGATCTGTTGACTGGGTGTGAGTGTTTGATTGGTTCTGATGCTCTGTCCATCACCACCCCCTTTTGTACCGCTTTGTTCGCCATAAGTTTGCAGGGTATGCTCAGACGTGAGTCCCTTGCTCACTTTGCCACTGGATTCAAGCAAGCCTGGCTGAAGACGGCTGAAATGCCAGAAACCGGTCCTAGGAAGCTTGTTTCCGGTCCAGGGAAGGCATGGCTTGGCAGTTCGGGCTGGACTGTTCTCATGAGGCACAGGGTCAGACTGATTTGCATATGGCCATGTCTGAACTGGGGTGGCAGAGTGGGCTTAAGAACGGTGATGTGTCAAACCCAGATCTGTTGACTGGGTGTGAGTGTTTGATTGGTTCTGATGCTCCTTCCATCACCACCCCCTTTTGTACCGCTTTGTTTGCCATAAGTTGGCAGGGTATGCTCAGACGTGAATCCCTTGCTCACTTTGCCACTGGATTCAAGCAAGCCTGGCTGAAGACGGCTGAAATGCCAGAAACCGCTCCTAGGAAGCTTGTTTCCGGTCCAGGGAAGGCATGGCTTGGCAGTTCGGGCTAGTCTGTTACCATGAGGCACAGGGTCAGACTCATTTGCATATGGCCATGTCTGAACTGGAGTGGCAGAGTGGGCTAAAGAACGGTGATGGATCAAACCCAGATCTGTTGACTGGGTGTGAGTGTTTGATTGGTTTTGATGCTCTGTCCATCACCACCCCCTTTTGTACCGCTTTGTTCGCCATCAGTTGGCAGGGTATGCTCAGACTTGAGTCCCTTGCTCACTTTGCCACTGGATTCAAGCAAGCCTGGCTGAAGACGGCTGAAATGCCAGAAACCAGTCCTAGGAAGCTTGTTTCCGGTCCAGGGAAGGCATGGCTTGGCAGGTCGGGCTGGACTGTTGCCATGAGGCACAGGGTCAGACTGATTTGCATATGGCCATGTCGGAACTGGGGTGGCAGAGTGGGCTAAAGAACGGTGATGGATCAAACCCAGATCTGTTGACTGGGTGTGAGTGTTTGATTGGTTCTGATGCTCCGTCCATCACCACCCCCTTTTGTACCGCTTTGTTCGCAATAATTTGGCAGGGTATGCTCAGACGTGAGTCCCTTGCTCACTTTGCCACTGGATTCAAGCAAGCCCGGCTGAAGACGGCTGAAATGCCAGAAACCGGTCCTAGGAAGCTTGTTTCCGGTTCAGGGAAGGCATGGCTTGGCAGTTCGGGCTGGACTGTTCCCATTAAGCACAGGGTCAGACTGATTTGCATATGGCCATGTCTGAACTGGGGTGGCAGAGTGGGCTAAAGAACGGTGATGGATCAAACCCAGATCTTTTGACTGGGTGTGAGTGTTTGATTGGTTCTGATGCTCCGTCCATCACCACCCCCTTTTGTACCGCTTTCTTCGCCATAAGTTGGCAGGGTATGCTCAGACGTGAGTCCCTTGCTCACTTTGCCACTGGATTCAAGCAAGTCTGGCTGAAGACGGCTGAAATGCCAGAAACTGGTCCTAGGAAGCTTGTTTCCGGTCCAGGGAATGCATGGCTTGGCAGTTCGGGCTGGACTGTTCCCATGAGGCACAGGGTCAGACTGAATTGCATATGGCCATGTCTGAACTGGGGTGGCAGAGTGGGCTAAAGAACGGTGATGGATCAAACCCAGATCTGTTGACTGGGTGTGAGTGTTTGATTGGTTCTGATGCTCCGTCCATCACCACCCTCTTTTGTACCGCTTTGTTCGCCCTAAGTTGGCAGGGTATGCTCAGACGTGAGTCCCTTGCTCACTTTGCCACTGGATTCAAGCAAGCCTGGCTGAAGACAGCTGAAATGCCAGAAACCGGTCCTAGGAAGCTTGTTTCCGGTCCAGGGAAGGCATGTCTTGGCAGTTCGGGCTGGACTGTTCCCATGAGGCACAGGGTCAGACTGATTTGCATATGGCCATGTCTGAACTGGGGTGGCAGAGTGGGCTAAAGAACGGTGATGGATCAAACCCAGATCTGTTGACTGGGTGTGAGTGTTTGATTGGTTCTGATGCTCCGTCCATCACCACCCCCTTTGGTACCGCTTTGTTCGCCATAAGTTGGCAGGGTATGCTCAGACGTGAGTCCTTTTCTCACTTTGCCACTGGATTCAAGCAAGCCTGGCTGAAGACGGCTGAAATGCTAGAAACCGGTCCTAGGAAGCTTGTTTCCGGTCCAGGGAAGGCATGGCTTGGCAGTTCGGGCTGGACTGTTCCCATGAGGCACAGGGTCAGACTGATTTGCATATGGCCATGTCTGAACTGGGATGGCAGAGTGGGCTAAAGAACGGTGATGGATCAAACCCAGATCTGTTGACTGGGTGTGAGTGTTTGATTGGTTCTGATGCTCCGTCCAGCACCACCCCCTTTTGTACTGCTTTCTTCACCATAAGTAGGCAGGGTATGCTCAGACGTGAGTCCCTTGCTCACTTTGCCACCGGATTCAAGCAAGCCTGGCTGAAGACGGCTGAAATGCCAGAAACCGGTCCTAGGAAGCTTGTTTCCGGTCCAGGGAAGGCATGGCTTGGCAGTTCGGGCTGGACTGTTCCCATGAGGCACAGGGTCAGACTGATTTGCATACGGCCATGTCTGAACTGGGGTGGCAGAGTGGGCTAAAGAACGGTGATGGATCAAACCCAGATCTGTTGACTGGGTGTGAGTGTTTGATTGGTTGTGATGCTCCGTCCATCACCACCCCCTTTTGTACCGCTTTGTTCGCCATAAGTTGGCAGGGTATGCTCAGACGTGAGTCCCTTGCTCACTTTGCCACTGGATTAAAGCAAGCCTGGCTGAAGATGGCTGAAATGCCAGAAACCGGTCCTAGGAAGCTTGTTTCCGGTCCAGGGACGGCATGGCTTGGCAGTTCGGGCTGGTCTGTTCCCATGAGGCACAGGGTCAGACTGATTTGCATATGGCCATGTATGAACTGGGGTGGCAGCGTGGGCTAAAGAACGGTGATGGATAAAACCCAGATCTGTTGACTGGGTGTGAGTGTTTAATTGGTTCTGATGTTCCGTCCATCACCACCCCCTTTTGTACCGCTTTGTTCGCCCTAAGTTGGCAGGGTATGCTCAGACGTGAGTCCCTTGCTCACTTTGCCACTGGATTCAAGCAAGCCTGGCTGAAGACGGCTGAAATGCCAGAAACCGGTCCTAGGAAGCTTGTTTCCGGTCCAGGGAAGGCATGTCTTGGCAGTTCGGGCTGGACTGTTCCCATGAGGCACAGGGTCAGACTGATTTGCATATGGCCATGTCTGAACTGGGGTGGCAGAGTGGGCTAAAGAACGGTGATGGATCAAACCCAGATCTGTTGACTGGGTGTGAGTGTTTGATTGGTTCTGATGCTCCGTCCATCACCACCCCCTTTTGTACCGCTTTGTTCGCCATAAGTTGGCAGGGTATGCTCAGACGTGAGTCCCTTGCTCACTTTGCCACCAGATTCAAGCAAGCCTGGCTGAAGATGGCTGAAATGCCAGAAACCGGTCCTAGGAAGCTTGTTTCCGGTCCAGGGAAGGCATGGCTTGGCAGTTCGGGCTGGACTGTTCCCATGAGGCACAGGGTCAGACTGATTTGCATATGGCCATGTCTGAACTGGGGTGGCAGAGTGGGCTAAAGAACGGTGATGGATCAAACCCAGATCTGTTGAATGGGTGTGAGTGTTTGATTGGTTCTGATGCTCCGTCCATCACCACCCCATTTTGTACCGCTTTGTTCGCCATAAGTTGGCAGGGTATGCTCATACGTGAGTCCCTTGCTCACTTTGCCACTGGATTCAAGCAAGCCTGGCTGAAGACGGCTGAAATGCCAGAAACCGGTACTAGGAAGCTTGTTTCCGGTCCAGGGAAGGCATGGCTTGGCAGTTCGGGCTGGTCTGTTCCCATGAGGCACAGGGTCAGACTGATTTGCATATGGCCATGTCTGATCTGGGGTGGCAGAGTGGGCTAAAGAACGGTGATGGATCAAACCCAGATCTGTTGACTGGGTGTGAGTGTTTGATTGGTTCTGATGCTCCGTCCATCACCACCCCCTTTTGTACCGCTTTGTTTGCCATAAGTTGGCAGGGTATGCTCAGACGTGAGTCCCTTGCTCACTTTGCCACTGGATTCAAGCAAGCCTGGCTGAAGATGGCTGAAATGCAAGAAACCGGTCGTAGGAAGCTTGTTTCCGGTCCAGGGAAGGCATGGCTTGGCAGTTCGGGCTGGACTGTTCCCATGAGGCACAGGGTCAGACTGATTTGCATATGGCCATGTCTGAACTGGGGTGGCAGCGTGGGCTAAAGAACGGTGATGGATCAAACCTAGATCTGTTGACTGGGTGTGAGTGTTTGATTGGTTCTGATGCTCCGTCCATCACCACCCCCTTTTGTACCGCTTTGTTCGCCCTAAGTTGGCAGGGTATGTTCAGACGTGAGTCCCTTGCTCACTTTGCCACTGGATTCAAGCAAGCCTGGCTGAAAACAGCTGAAATGCCAGAAACCGGTCCTAGGAAGTTTGTTCCCGGTCCAGGGAAGGCATGTCTTGGCAGTTCGGGCTGGACTGTTCCAATGAGGCACAGGGTCAGACTGATTTGCATATGGCCATGTCTGAACTGGGGTGGCAGAGTGGGCTAAAGAACGGTGATGGATCAAACCCAGATCTGTTGACTGGGTGTGAGTGTTTGATTGGTTCTGATGCTCCGTCCATCACCACCCCCTTTGGTACCGCTTTGTTCGCCATAAGTTGGCAGGGTATGCTCAGACGTGAATCCCTTTCACACTTTGCCACTGGATTCAAGCAAGCCTGGCTGAAGACGGCTGAAATGCTAGAAACCGGTCCTAGGAAGCTTGTTTCCGGTCCAGGGAAGGCATGGCTTGGCAGTTCGGGCTGGACTGTTCCCATGAGGCACACGGTCAGACTGATTTGCATATGGCCATGTCTGAACTGGGGTGGCAGAGTGGGCTAAAGAACGGTGATGGATCAAACCCAGATCTGTTGACTGGGTGTGAGTGTTTGATTGGTTCTGATGCTCCGTCCATCACCACCCCCTTTTGTACCGCTTTGTTCGCCATAAGTTTGCAGGGTATGCTCAGACGTGAGTCCCTTGCTCACTTTGCCACTGGATTCAAGCAAGCCTGGCTGAAGACGGCTGAAATGCCAGAAACCGGTCCTAGGAAGCTTGTTTCCGGTCCAGGGAAGGCATGGCTTGGCAGTTCGGGCTGGACTGTTCTCATGAGGCACAGGGTCAGACTGATTTGCATATGGCCATGTCTGAACTGGGGTGGCAGAGTGGGCTAAAGAACGGTGATGTGTCAAACCCAGATCTGTTGACTGGGTGTGAGTGTTTGATTGGTTCGGATGCTCCTTCCATCACCACCCCCTTTTGTACCGCTTTGTTTGCCATAAGTTGGCAGGGTATGCTCAGACGTGAATCCCTTGCTCACTTTGCCACTGGATTCAAGCAAGCCTGGCTGAAGACGGCTGAAATGCCAGAAACCGCTCCTAGGAAGCTTGTTTCCGGTCCAGGGAAGGCATGGCTTGGCAGTTCGGGCTAGTCTGTTACCATGAGGCACAGGGTCAGACTCATTTGCATATGGCCATGTCTGAACTGGAGTGGCAGAGTGGGCTAAAGAACGGTGATGTATCAAACCCAGATCTGTTGACTGGGTGTGAGTGTTTGATTGGTTCTGATGCTCTGTCCATCACCTCCCCCTTTTGTACCGCTTTGTTCGCCATCAGTTGGCAGGGTATGCTCAGACTTGAGTCCCTTGCTCACTTTGCCACTGGATTCAAGCAAGCCTGGCTGAAGACGGCTGAAATGCCAGAAACCAGTCCTAGGAAGCTTGTTTCCGGTCCAGGGAAGGCATGGCTTGGCAGGTCGGGCTGGACTGTTGCCATGAGGCACAGGTTCAGACTGATTTGCATATGGCCATGTCGGAACTGGGGTGGCAGAGTGGGCTAAAGAACGGTGATGGATCAAACCCAGATCTGTTGACTGGGTGTGAGTGTTTGATTGGTTCTGATGCTCCGTCCATCACCACCCCCTTTTGTACCGCTTTGTTCGCCATAAGTTGGCAGGGTATGCTCAGACGTGAGTCCCTTGCTCACTTTGCCACTGGATTCAAGCAAGCCTGGCTGAAGACGGCTGAAATGCCAGAAACCGGCCCTAAGAAGCTTGTTTCCGGTTCAGGGAAGGCATGGCTTGGCAGTTCGGGCTGCACTGTTCCCATGAGGCACAGGGTCAGACTGATTTGCATATGGCCATGTCTGAACTGGGGTGGCAGAGTGGGCTAAAGAACAGTGATGGATCAAACCCAGATCTGTTGACTGGGTGTGAGTGTTTGATTGGTTCTGATGCTCCGTCCATCACCACCCCCTTTTGTACCGCTTTGTTCGCCATAAGTTTGCAGGGTATGCTCAGACGTGAGTCCCTTGCTCACTTTGCCACTGGATTCAAGCAAGCCTGGCTGAAGACGGCTGAAATGCCAGAAACCGGTCCTAGGAAGCTTGTTTCCGGTCCAGGGAAGGCATGGCTTGGCAGTTCGGGCTGGACTGTTCTCATGAGGCACAGGGTCAGACTGATTTGCATACGGCCATGTCTGAACTGGGGTGGCAGAGTGGGCTAAAGAACGGTGATGGATCAAACCCAGATCTGTTGACTGGGTGTGAGTGTTTGATTGGTTGTGATGCTCCGTCCATCACCACCCCCTTTTGTACCGCTTTGTTCGCCATAAGTTGGCAGGGTATGCTCAGACGTGAGTCCCTTGCTCACTTTGCCACTGGATTCAAGCAAGCCTGGCTGAAGATGGCTGAAATGCCAGAAACCGGTCCTAGGAAGCTTGTTTCCGGTCCAGGGACGGCATGGCTTGGCAGTTCGGGCTGGTCTGTTTCCATGAGGCACAGGGTCAGACTGATTTGCATATGGCCATGTATGAACTGGGGTGGCAGCGTGGGCTAAAGAACGGTGATGGATCAAACCCAGATCTGTTGACTGGGTGTGAGTGTTTGATTGGTTCTGATGCTCCGTCCATCACCACCCCCTTTTGTACCGCTTTGTTCGCCATAAGTTGGCAGGGTATGCTCAGACGTGAGTCCCTTGCTCACTTTGCCACCAGATTCAAACAAGCCTGGCTTAAGATGGCTGAAATGCCAGAAACCGGTCCTAGGAAGCTTGTTTCCGGTCCAGGGAAGGCATGGCTTGGCAGTTCGGGCTGGACTGTTCCCATGAGGCACAGGGTCAGACTGATTTGCATATGGCCATGTCTGAACTGGGGTGGCAGAGTGGGCTAAAGAACGGTGATGGATCAAACCCAGATCTGTTGAATGGGTGTGAGTGTTTGATTGGTTCTGATGCTCCGTCCATCACCACCCCATTTTGTACCGCTTTGTTCGCCATAAGTTGGCAGGGTATGCTCATACGTGAGTCCCTTGCTCACTTTGCCACTGGATTCAAGCAAGCCTGGCTAAAGACGGCTGAAATGCCAGAAACCGGTACTAGGAAGCTTGTTTCCGGTCCAGGGAAGGCATGGTTTGGCAGTTCGGGCTGGTCTGTTCCCATGAGGCACAGGGTCAGACTGATTTGCATATGGCCATGTCTGATCTGGGGTGGCAGAGTGGGCTAAAGAACGGTGATGGATCAAACCCAGATCTGTTGACTGGGTGTGAGTGTTTGATTGGTTCTGATGCTCCGTCCATCACCACCCCCTTTTGTACCGCTTTGTTTGCCATAAGTTGGCAGGGTATGCTCAGACGTGAGTCCCTTGCTCACTTTGCCACTGGATTCAAGCAAGCCTGGCTGAAGACGGCTGAAATGCCAGAAACCGGTCCTAGGAAGCTTGTTTTCGGTCCAGGGAAGGAATGGCTTGGCAGTTCGGGCTGGACTGTTCCCATGAGGCACAGGGTCAGACTGATTTGCATATGGCCATGTCTGAACTGGGGTGGCAGAGTGGGCTAAAGAACGGTGATGGATCAAACCCAGATCTGTTGACTGGGTGTGAGTGTTTGATTGGTTCTGATGCTCCGTCCATCACCACCCCCTTTTGTACCGCTTTCTTCGCCATAAGTTGGCAGGGTATGCTCAGACGTGAGTCCCTTGCTCACTTTGCCACTGGATTCAAGCAAGCCTGGCTGAATATGGCTGAAATGCAAGAAACCGGTCCTAGGAAGCTTGTTTCCGGTCCAGGGAAGGCATGGCTTGGCAGTTCGGGCTGGACTGTTCCCATGAGGCACAGGGTCAGACTGATTTGCATATGGCCATGTCTGAACTGGGGTGGCAGCGTGGGCTAAAGAACGGTGATGGATCAAACCCAGATCTGTTGACTGGGTGTGAGTGTTTGATTGGTTCTGATGCTCCGTCCATCACCACCCCCTTTTGTACCGCTTTGTTCGCCCTAAGTTGGCAGGGTATGTTCAGACGTGAGTCCCTTGCTCACTTTGCCACTGGATTCAAGCAAGCCTGGCTGAAAACAGCTGAAATGCCAGAAACCGGTCCTAGGAAGTTTGTTTCCGGTCCAGGGAAGGCATGTCTTGGCAGTTCGGGCTGGACTGTTCCAATGAGGCACAGGGTCAGACTGATTTGCATATGGCCATGTCTGAACTGGGGTGGCAGAGTGGGCTAAAGAACGGTGATGGATCAAACCCAGATCTGTTGACTGGGTGTGAGTGTTTGATTGGTTCTGATGCTCCGTCCATCACCACCCCCTTTGGTACCGCTTTGTTCGCCATAAGTTGGCAGGGTATGCTCAGACGTGAATCCCTTTCACACTTTGCCACTGGATTCAAGCAAGCCTGGCTGAAGACGGCTGAAATGCTAGAAACCGGTCCTAGGAAGCTTGTTTCCGGTCCAGGGAAGGCATGGCTTGGCAGTTCGGGCTGGACTGTTCCCATGAGGCACAGGGTCAGACTGATTTGCATATGGCCATGTCTGAACTGGGGTGCCAGCGTGGGCTAAAGAACGGTGATGGATCAAACCCAGATCTGTTGACTGGGTGTGAGTGTTTGATTGGTTCTGATGCTCCGTCCATCACCACCCCCTTTTGTACCGCTTTGTTCGCCATAAGTTGGCAGGGTATGCTCAGACGTGAGTCCCTTGCTCACTTTGCCACCGGATTCAAGCAAGCCTGGCTGAAGACGGCTGAAATGCCAGAAACCGGTCCTAGGAAGCTTGTTTCCGGTCCAGGGAAGGCATGGCTTGGCAGTTCTGGCTGGACTGTTCCCATGAGGCACAGGGTCAGACTGATTTGCATACGGCCATGTCTGAACTGGGGTGGCAGAGTGGGCTAAAGAACGGTGATGGATCAAACCCAGATCTGTTGACTGGGTGTGAGTGTTTGATTGGTTCTGATGCTCCGTCCATCACCACCCCCTTTTGTACCGCTTTGTTCGCCATAAGTTGGCAGGGTATGCTCAGACGTGAGTCCCTTGCTCACTTTGCCACTGGATTCAAGCAAGCCTGGCTGAAGACGGCTGAAATGCCAGAAACCGGTCCTGGGAAGCTTGTTTCCGGTCCAGGGAAGGCATGGCTTGGCAGTTCGGGCTGGTCTGTTCCCATGAGGCACATGGTCAGACTGATTTGCATATGGCCATGTCTGAACTGGGGTGGCAGCGTGGGCTAAAGAACGGTGATGGATCAAACCCAGATCTGTTGACTGGGTGTGAGTGTTTGATTGGTTCTGATGCTCCGTCCATCACCACCCCCTTTTGTACCGCTTTGTTCGCCCTACGTTGGCAGGGTATGCTCAGACGTGAGTCCCTTGCTCACTTTGCCACTGGATTCAAGCAAGCCTGGCTGAAGACGGCTGAAATGCCAGAAACCGGTCCTAGGAAGCTTGTTTCCGGTCCAGGGAAGGCATGTCTTGGCAGTTCGGGCTGGACTGTTCCCATGAGGCACAGGGTCAGACTGATTTGCATATGGCCATGTCTGAACTGGGGTGGCAGAGTGGGCTAAAGAACGGTGATGGATCAAACCCAGATCTGTTGACTGGGTGTGAGTGTTTGATTGGTTCTGATGCTCCGTCCATCACCACCCCCTTTTGTACCGCTTTGTTCGCCATAAGTTGGCAGGGTATGCTCAGACGTGAGTCCCTTGCTCACTTTGCCACCGGATTCAAGCAAGCCTGGCTGAAGATGGCTGAAATGCCAGAAACCGGTCCTAGGAAGCTTGTTTCCAGTCCAGGGAAGGCATGGCTTGGCAGTTCGGGCTGGACTGTTCCCATGAGGCACAGGGTCAGACTGATTTGCATATGGCCATGTCTGAACTGGGGTGGCAGAGTGGGCTAAAGAACGGTGATGGATCAAACCCAGATCTGTTGAATGGGTGTGAGTGTTTGATTGGTTCTGATGCTCCGTCCATCACCACCCCCTTTTGTACCGCTTTGTTCGCCATAAGTTGGCAGGGTATGCTCAGACGTGAGTCCCTTGCTCACTTTGCCACTGGATTCAAGCAAGCCTGGCTGAAGACGGCTGAAATGCCAGAAACCGGTCCTAGGAAGCTTGTTTCCGGTCCAGGGAAGGCATGGCTTGGCAGTTCGGGCTGGTCTGTTCCCATGAGGCACAGGGTCAGACATATTTGCATATGGCCATGTCTGATCTGGGGTGGCAGAGTGGGCTAAAGAACGGTGATGGATCAAACCCAGATCTGTTGACTGGGTGTGAGTGATTGATTGGTTCTGATGCTCCGTCCATCACCACCCCCTTTTGTACCGCTTTGTTCGCCATAAGTTGGCAGGGTATGCTCAGACGTGAGTCCCTTGCTCACTTTGCCACTGGATTCAAGCAAGCCTTGCTGAAGACGGCTGAAATGCCAGAAACCAGTCCTAGGAAGCTTGTTTCCGGTCCAGGGAAGGCATGGCTTGGCAGTTCGGGCTGGTCTGTTCCCATGAGGCACAGGGTCAGACTGATTTGCATATGGCCATGTCTGAACTAGGGTGGCAGAGTGGGCTAAAGAACGGTGATGGATCAAACCCAAATCCGTTGACTGGGTGTGAGTGTTTGATTGGTTCTGATGCTCCGTCCATCACCACCCCCTTTTGTACCGCTTTGTTCGCCATCAGTTGGTAGGGTATGCTCAGACGTGAGTCCCTTGCTCACTTTGCCACTGGATTCAAGCAAGCCTGGCTGAAGACGGCTGAAATGCCAGAAACCGGTCCTAGGAAGCTTGTTTCCGGTCCAGGGTAGGCATGGCTTGGCAGTTTGGGCTGGACTGTTCTCATGAGGCACAGGGTCAGACTGATTTGCATATGGCCATGTCTGAACTGGTGTGGCAGAGTGGGCTAAAGAACGGTGATGTGTCAAACCCAGATCAGTTGACTGGGTGTGAGTGTTTGATTGGTTCTGATGCTCCGTCCATCACCACCCCCTTTTGTACCGCTTTGTTCGCCCTAAGTTGGCAGGGTATGCTCAGACGTGAGTCCCTTGCTCACTTTGCCACTGGATTCAAGCAAGCCTGGCTGAAGACGGCTGAAATGCCAGAAACCGGTCCTAGGAAGCTTGTTTCCGGTCCAGGGAAGGCATGTCTTGGCAGTTCGGGCTGGACTGTTCCCATGAGGCACAGGGTCAGACTGATTTGCATACGGCCATGTCTGAACTGGGGTGGCAGAGTGGGCTAAAGAACGGTGATGGATCAAACCCAGATCTGTTGACTGGGTGTGAGTGTTTGATTGGTTCTGATGCTCCGTCCATCACCACCCCCTTTTGTACCGCTTTGTTCGCCCTAAGTTGGCAGGGTATGCTCAGACGTGAGTCCCTTGCTCACTTTGCCACTGGATTCAAGCAAGCCTGGCTGAAGACGGCTGAAATGCCAGAAACCGGTCCTAGGAAGCTTGTTTCCGGTCCAGGGAAGGCATGTCTTGGCAGTTCGGACTGGACTGTTCCCATGAGGCACAGGGTCAGACTGATTTGCATATGGCCATGTCTGAACTGGGGTGGCAGAGTGGGCTAAAGAACGGTGATGGATCAAACCCAGATCTGTTGACTGGGTGTGAGTGTTTGATTGGTTCTGATGCTCCGTCCATCACCACCCCCTTTTGTACCGCTTTGTTCGCCATAAGTTGGCAGGGTATGCTCAGACGTGAGTCCCTTGCTCACTTTGCCACCGGATTCAAGCAAGCCTGACTGAAGATGGCTGAAATGCCAGAAACCGGTCCTAGGAAGCTTGTTTCCAGTCCAGGGAAGGCATGGCTTGGCAGTTCGGGCTGGACTGTTCCCATGAGGCACAGGGTCAGACTGATTTGCATATGGCCATGTCTGAACTGGGGTGGCAGAGTGGGCTAAAGAACGGTGATGGATCAAACCCAGATCTGTTGAATGGGTGTGAGTGTTTGATTGGTTCTGATGCTCCGTCCATCACCACCCCCTTTTGTACCGCTTTGTTCGACATAAGTTGGCAGGGTATGCTCAGACGTGAGTCCCTTGCTCACTTTGCCACTGGATTCAAGCAAGCCTTGCTGAAGACGGCTGAAATGCCAGAAACCAGTCCTAGTAAGCTTGTTTCCGGTCCAGGGAAGGCATAGCTTGGCAGTTCGGGCTGGTCTGTTCCCATGAGGCACAGGGTCAGACTGATTTGCATATGGCCATGTCTGAACTAGGGTGGCAGAGTGGGCTAAAGAACGGTGATGGATCAAACCCAGATCTGTTGACTGGGTGTGAGTGTTTGATTGGTTCTGATGCTCCGTCCATCACCACCCCCTTTTGTACCGCTTTGTTCGCCATAAGTTGGTAGGGTATGCTCAGACGTGAGTCCCTTGCTCACTTTGCCACTGGATTCAAGCAAGCCTGGCTGAAGACGGCTGAAATGCCAGAAACCGGTCCTAGGAAGCTTGTTTCCGGTCCAGGGAAGGCATGGCTTGGCAGTTCGGGATGGACTGTTCCCATGAGGCACAGGGTCAGACTGATTTGCATATGGCCATGTCTGAACTGGGGTGGCAGCGTGGGCTAAAGAACTGTGATGGATCAAACCCAGATCTGTTGACTGGGTGTGAGTGTTTTATTGGTTCTGATGCTCCGTCCATCACCACCCCCTTTTGTACCGCTTTGTTCGCAATAAGTTGGCAGGGTATGCTCAGACGTGAGTCCCTTGCTCACTTTGCCACTGAATTCAAGCAAGCCCGGCTGAAGACGGCTGAAATGCCAGAAACCGGTCCTAAGAAGCTTGTTTCCGGTTCAGGGAAGGCATGGCTTGGCAGTTCGGGCTGGACTGTTCCCATGAGGCACAGGGTCAGACTGATTTGCATATGGGCATGTCTGAACTGGGGTGGCAGAGTGGGCTAAAGAACAGTGATGGATCAAACCCAGATCTGTTGACTGGGTGTGAGTGTTTGATTGGTTCTGATGCTCTGTCCATCACCACCCCCTTTTGTACCGCTTTGTTCGCCATAAGTTTGCAGGGTATGCTCAGACGTGAGTCCCTTGCTCACTTTGCCACTGGATTCAAGCAAGCCTGGCTGAAGACGGCTGAAATGCCAGAAACCGGTCCTAGGAAGCTTGTTTCCGGTCCAGGGAAGGCATGGCTTGGCAGTTCGGGCTGGACTGTTCTCATGAGGCACAGGGTCAGACTGATTTGCATATGGCCATGTCTGAACTGGGGTGGCAGAGTGGGCTAAAGAACGGTGATGTGTCAAACCCAGATCTGTTGACTGGGTGTGAGTGTTTGATTGGTTCTGATGCTCCTTCCATCACCACCCCCTTTTGTACCGCTTTGTTTGCCATAAGTTGGCAGGGTATGCTCAGACGTGAATCCCTTGCTCACTTTGCCACTGGATTCAAGCAAGCCTGGCTGAAGACGGCTGAAATGCCAGAAACCGCTCCTAGAAAGCTTGTTTCCGGTCCAGGGAAGGCATGGCTTGGCAGTTCGGGCTAGTCTGTTACCATGAGGCACAGGGTCAGACTCATTTGCATATGGCCATGTCTGAACTGGAGTGGCAGAGTGGGCTAAAGAACGGTGATGGATCAAACCCAGATCTGTTGACTGGGTGTGAGTGTTTGATTGGTTCTGATGCTCTGTCCATCACCTCCCCCTTTTGTACCGCTTTGTTCGCCATCAGTTGGCAGGGTATGCTCAGACTTGAGTCCCTTGCTCACTTTGCCACTGGATTCAAGCAAGCCTGGCTGAAGACGGCTGAAATGCCAGAAACCAGTCCTAGGAAGCTTGTTTCCGGTCCAGGGAAGGCATGGCTTGGGAGGTCGGGCTGGACTGTTGCCATGAGGCACAGGTTCAGACTGATTTGCATATGGCCATGTCGGAACTGGGGTGGCAGAGTGGGCTAAAGAACGGTGATGGATCAAACCCAGATCTGTTGACTGGGTGTGAGTGTTTGATTGGTTCTGATGCTCCGTCCATCATCACCCCCTTTTGTACCGCTTTGTTCGCAATAAGTTGGCAGGGTATGCTCAGACGTGAGTCCCTTGCTCACTTTGCCACTGGATTCAAGCAAGCCCGGCTGAAGACGGCTGAAATGCCAGAAACCGGTCCTAGGAAGCTTGTTTCCGGTTCAGGGAAGGCATGGCTTGGCAGTTCGGGCTGGACTGTTCCCATTAAGCACAGGGTCAGACTGATTTGCATATGGCCATGTCTGAACTGGGGTGGCAGAGTGGGCTAAAGAACGGTGATGGATCAAACCCAGATCTGTTGACTGGGTGTGAGTGTTTGATTGGTTCTGATGCTCCGTCCATCACCACCCCTTTTGTACCGCTTTGTTCGCCATAAGTTGGCAGGGTATGCTCAGACGTGAGTCCCTTGCTCACTTTGCCACTGGATTCAAGCAAGCCTGGCTGAAGACGGCTGAAATGCCAGAAACCGGCCCTAAGAAGCTTGTTTCCGGTTCAGGGAAGGCATGGCTTGGCAGTTCGGGCTGCACTGTTCCCATGAGGCACAGGGTCAGACTGATTTGCATATGGCCATGTCTGAACTGGGGTGGCAGAGTGGGCTAAAGAACAGTAATGGATCAAACCCAGATCTGTTGACTGGGTGTGAGTGTTTGATTGGTTCTGATGCTCCGTCCATCACCACCCCCTTTTGTACCGCTTTGTTCGCCATAAGTTTGCAGGGTATGCTCAGACGTGAGTCCCTTGCTCACTTTGCCACTGGATTCAAGCAAGCCTGGCTGAAGACGGCTGAAATGCCAGAAACCGGTCCTAGGAAGCTTGTTTCCGGTCCAGGGAAGGCATGGCTTGGCAGTTCGGGCTGGACTGTTCTCATGAGGCACAGGGTCAGACTGATTTGCATATGGCCATGTCTGAACTGGGGTGGCAGAGTGGGCTTAAGAACGGTGATGTGTCAAACCCAGATCTGTTGACTGGGTGTGAGTGTTTGATTGGTTCTGATGCTCCTTCCATCACCACCCCCTTTTGTACCGCTTTGTTTGCCATAAGTTGGCAGGGTATGCTCAGACGTGAATCCCTTGCTCACTTTGCCACTGGATTCAAGCAAGCCTGGCTGAAGACGGCTGAAATGCCAGAAACCGGTCCTAGGAAGCTTGTTTCCGGTCCAGGGAAGGCATGGATTGGCAGTTCGGGCTGGACTGTTCCCATGAGGCACAGGGTCAGACTGATTTGCATACGGCCATGTCTGAACTGGGGTGGCAGAGTGGGCTAAAGAACGGTGATGGATCAAACCCAGATCTGTTGACTGGGTGTGAGTGTTTGATTGGTTGTGATGCTCCGTCCATCACCACCCCCTTTTGTACCGCTTTGTTCGCCATAAGTTGGCAGGGTATGCTCAGACGTGAGTCCCTTGCTCACTTTGCCACTGGATTCAAGCAAGCCTGGCTGAAGATGGCTGAAATACCAGAAACCGGTCCTAGGAAGCTTGTTTCCGGTCCAGGGACGGCATGGCTTTGCAGTTCGGGCTGGTCTGTTCCCATGAGGCACAGGGTCAGACTGATTTGCATATGGCCATGTATGAACTGGGGTGGCAGCGTGGGCTAAAGAACGGTGATGGATCAAACCCAGATCTGTTGACTGGGTGTGAGTGTTTGATTGGTTCTGATGCTCCGTCCATCACCACACCCTTTTGTACCGCTTTGTTCGCCCTAAGTTGGCAGGGTATGCTCAGACGTGAGTCCCTTGCTCACTTTGCCACTGGATTCAAGCAAGCCTGGCTGAAGACGGCTGAAATGCCAGAAACCGGTCCTAGGAAGCTTGTTTCCGGTCCAGGGAAGGCATGTCTTGGCAGTTCGGGCTGGACTGTTCCCATGAGGCACAGGGTCAGACTGATTTGCATATGGCCATGTCTGAACTGGGGTGGCAGAGTGGGCTAAAGAACGGTGATGGATCAAACCCAGATCTGTTGACTGGGTGTGAGTGTTTGATTGGTTCTGATGCTCCGTCCATCACCACCCCCTTTTGTACCGCTTTGTTCGCCATAAGTTGGCAGGGTATGCTCAGACGTGAGTCCCTTGCTCACTTTGCCACCAGATTCAAACAAGCCTGGCTTAAGATGGCTGAAATGCCAGAAACCGGTCCTAGGAAGCTTGTTTCCGGTCCAGGGAAGGCATGGCTTGGCAGTTCGGGCTGGACTGTTCCCATGAGGCACAGGGTCAGACTGATTTGCATATGGCCATGTCTGAACTGGGGTGGCAGAGTGGGCTAAAGAACGGTGATGGATCAAACCCAGATCTGTTGAATGGGTGTGAGTGTTTGATTGGTTCTGATGCTCCGTCCATCACCACCCCATTTTGTACCGCTTTGTTCGCCATAAGTTGGCAGGGTATGCTCATACGTGAGTCCCTTGCTCACTTTGCCACTGGATTCAAGCAAGCCTGGCTGAAGACGGCTGAAATGCCAGAAACCGGTACTAGGAAGCTTGTTTCCGGTCCAGGGAAGGCATGGCTTGGCAGTTCGGGCTGGTCTGTTCCCATGAGGCACAGGGTCAGACTGATTTGCATATGGCCATGTCTGATCTGGGGTGGCAGAGTGGGCTAAAGAACGGTGATGGATCAAACCCAGATCTGTTGACTGGGTGTGAGTGTTTGATTGGTTCTGATGCTCCGTCCATCACCACCCCCTTTTGTACCGCTTTGTTTGCCATAAGTTGGCAGGGTATGCTCAGACGTGAGTCCCTTGCTCACTTTGCCACTGGATTCAAGCAAGCCTGGCTGAAGACGGCTGAAATGCCAGAAACCGGTCCTAGGAAGCTTGTTTTCGGTCCAGGGAAGGAATGGCTTGGCAGTTCGGGCTGGACTGTTCCCATGAGGCACAGGGTCAGACTGATTTGCATATGGCCATGTCTGAACTGGGGTGGCAGAGTGGGCTAAAGAACGGTGATGGATCAAACCCAGATCTGTTGACTGGGTGTGAGTGTTTGATTGGTTCTGATGCTCCGTCCATCACCACCCCCTTTTGTACCGCTTTCTTCGCCATAAGTTGGCAGGGTATGCTCAGACGTGAGTCCCTTGCTCACTTTGCCACTGGATTCAAGCAAGCCTGGCTGAAGATGGCTGAAATGCAAGAAACCGGTCCTAGGAAGCTTGTTTCCGGTCCAGGGAAGGCATGGCTTGGCAGTTCGGGCTGGACTGTTCCCATGAGGCACAGGGTCAGACTGATTTGCATATGGCCATGTCTGAACTGGGGTGGCAGCGTGGGCTAAAGAACGGTGATGGATCAAACCCAGATCTGTTGACTGGGTGTGAGTGTTTGATTAATTCTGATGCTCCGTCCATCACCACCCCCTTTTGTACCGCTTTGTTCGCCCTAAGTTGGCAGGGTATGTTCAGACGTGAGTCCCTTGCTCACTTTGCCACTGGATTCAAGCAAGCCTGGCTGAAAACAGCTGAAATGCCAGAAACCGGTCCTAGGAAGTTTGTTTCCGGTCCAGGGAAGGCATGTCTTGGCAGTTCGGGCTGGACTGTTCCAATGAGGCACAGGGTCAGACTGATTTGCATATGGCCATGTCTGAACTGGGGTGGCAGAGTGGGCTAAAGAACGGTGATGGATCAAACCCAGATCTGTTGACTGGGTGTGAGTGTTTGATTGGTTCTGATGCTCCGTCCATCACCACCCCCTTTGGTACCGCTTTGTTCGCCATAAGTTGGCAGGGTATGCTCAGACGTGAATCCCTTTCACACTTTCCACTGGATTCAATCAAGCCTGGCTGAAGACGGCTGAAATGCTAGAAACCGGTCCTAGGAAGCTTGTTTCCGGTCCAGGGAAGGCATGGCTTGGCAGTTCGGGCTGGACTGTTCCCATGAGGCACAGGGTCAGACTGATTTGCATATGGCCATGTCTGAACTGGGGTGGCAGCGTGGGCTAAAGAACGGTGATGGATCAAACCCAGATCTGTTGACTGGGTGTGAGTGTTTGATTTGTTCTGATGCTCCCTCCATCACCACCCCCTTTTTGTACCGCTTTGTTCGCCATAAGTTGGCAGGGTATGCTCAGACGTGAGTCCCTTGCTCACTTTGCCACCGGATTCAAGCAAGCCTGGCTGAAGACGGCTGAAATGCCAGAAACCGGTCCTGGGAAGCTTGTTTCCGGTCCAGGGAAGGCATGGCTTGGCAGTTCGGGCTGGTCTGTTCCCATGAGGCACATGGTCAGACTGATTTGCATATGGCCATGTCTGAACTGGGGTGGCAGCGTGGGCTAAAGAACGGTGATGGATCAAACCCAGATCTGTTGACTGGGTGTGAGTGTTTGATTGGTTCTGATGCTCCGTCCATCACCACCCCCTTTTGTACCGCTTTGTTCGCCCTAAGTTGGCAGGGTATGCTCAGACGTGAGTCCCTTGCTCACTTTGCCACTGGATTCAAGCAAGCCTGGCTGAAGACGGCTGAAATGCCAGAAACCGGTCCTAGGAAGCTTGTTTCCGGTCCAGGGAAGGCATGTCTTGGCAGTTCGGGCTGGACTGTTCCCATGAGGCACAGGGTCAGACTGATTTGCATATGGCCATGTCTGAACTGGGGTGGCAGAGTGGGCTAAAGAACGGTGATGGATCAAACCCAGATCTGTTGACTGAGTGTGAGTGTTTGATTGGTTCTGATGCTCCGTCCATCACCACCCCCTTTTGTACCGCTTTGTTCGCCATAAGTTGGCAGGCTATGCTCAGACGTGAGTCCCTTGCTCACTTTGCCACCGGATTCAAGCAAGCCTGGCTGAAGATGGCTGAAATGCCAGAAACCGGTCCTAGGAAGCTTGTTTCCAGTCCAGGGAAGGCATGGCTTGGCAGTTCGGGCTGGACTGTTCCCATGAGGCACAGGGTCAGACTGATTTGCATATGGCCATATCTGAACTGGGGTGGCAGAGTAGGCTAAAGAACGGTGATGGATCAAACCCAGATCTGTTGAATGGGTGTGAGTGTTTGATTGGTTCTGATGCTCCATCCATCACCACCCCCTTTTGTACCGCTTTGTTCGCCATAAGTTGGCAGGGTATGCTCAGACGTGAGTCCCTTGCTCACTTTGCCACTGGATTCAAGCAAGCCTGGCTGAAGACGGCTGAAATGCCAGAAACCGGTCCTAGGAAGCTTGTTTCCGGTCCAGGGAAGGCATGGCTTGGCAGTTCGGGCTGGTCTGTTCCCATGAGGCACAGGGTCAGACATATTTGCATATGGCCATGTCTGATCTGGGGTGGCAGAGTGGGCTAAAGAACGGTGATGGATCAAACCCAGATCTGTTGACTGGGTGTGAGTGATTGATTGGTTCTGATGCTCCGTCCATCACCACCCCCTTTTGTACCGCTTTGTTCGCCATAAGTTGGCAGGGTATGCTCGGACGTGAGTCCCTTGCTCACTTTGCCACTGGATTCAAGCAAGCCTTGCTGAAGACGGCTGAAATGCCAGAAACCAGTCCTAGGAAGCTTGTTTCCGGTCCAGGGAAGGCATGGCTTGGCAGTTCGGGCTGGTCTGTTCCCATGAGGCACAGGGTCAGACTGATTTGCATATGGCCATGTCTGAACTAGGGTGGCAGAGTGGGCTAAAGAACGGTGATGGATCAAACCCAGATCTGTTGACTGGGTGTGAGTGTTTGCTTGGTTCTGATGCTCCGTCCATCACCACCCCCTTTTGTACCGCTTTGTTCGCCATAAGTTGGTAGGGTATGCTCAGACGTGAGTCCCTTGCTCACTTTGCCACTGGATTCAAGCAAGCCTGGCTGAAGACGGCTGAAATGCCAGAAACCGGTCCTAGGAAGCTTGTTTCCGGTCCAGGGAAGGCATGGCTTGGCAGTTTGGGCTGGACTGTTCTCATGAGGCACAGGGTCAGACTGATTTGCATATGGCCATGTCTGAACTGGGGTGGCAGAGTGGGCTAAAGAACGGTGATGTGTCAAACCCAGATCAGTTGACTGGGTGTGAGTGTTTGATTGGTTCTGATGCTCCGTCCATCACCACCCCCTTTTGTACCGCTTTGTTCGCCCTAAGTTGGCAGGGTATGCTCAGACGTGAGTCCCTTGCTCACTTTGCCACTGGATTTAAGCAAGCCTGGCTGAAGACGGCTGAAATGCCAGAAACCGGTCCTAGGAAGCTTGTTTCCGGTCCAGGGAAGGCATGTCTTGGCAGTTCGGGCTGGACTGTTCCCATGAGGCACAGGGTCAGACTGATTTGCATACGGCCATGTCTGAACTGGGGTGGCAGAGTGGGCTAAAGAACGGTGATGGATCAAACCCAGATCTGTTGACTGGGTGTGAGTGTTTGATTGGTTCTGATGCTCCGTCCATCACCACCCCCTTTTGTACCGCTTTGTTCGCCCTAAGTTGGCAGGGTATGCTCAGACGTGAGTCCCTTGCTCACTTTGCCACTGGATTCAAGCAAGCCTGGCTGAAGACGGCTGAAATGCCAGAAACCGGTCCTAGGAAGCTTGTTTCCGGTCCAGGGAAGGCATGTCTTGGCAGTTCGGGCTGGACTGTTCCCATGAGGCACAGGGTCAGACTGATTTGCATATGGCCATGTCTGAACTGGGGTGGCAGAGTGGGCTAAAGAACGGTGATGGATCAAACCCAGATCTGTTGACTGGGTGTGAGTGTTTGATTGGTTCTGATGCTCCGTCCATCACCACCCCCTTTTGTACCGCTTTGTTCGCCATAAGTTGGCAGGGTATGCTCAGACGTGAGTCCCTTGCTCACTTTGCCACCGGATTCAAGCAAGCCTGACTGAAGATGGCTGAAATGCCAGAAACCGGTCCTAGGAAGCTTGTTTCCAGTCCAGGGAAGGCATGGCTTGGCAGTTCGGGCTGGACTGTTCCCATGAGGCACAGGGTCAGACTGATTTGCATATGGCCATATCTGAACTGGGGTGGCAGAGTAGGCTAAAGAACGGTGATGGATCAAACCCAGATCTGTTGAATGGGTGTGAGTGTTTGATTGGTTCTGATGCTCCATCCATCACCACCCCCTTTTGTACCGCTTTGTTCGCCATAAGTTGGCAGGGTATGCTCAGACGTGAGTCCCTTGCTCACTTTGCCACTGGATTCAAGCAAGCCTGGCTGAAGACGGCTGAAATGCCAGAAACCGGTCCTAGGAAGCTTGTTTCCGGTCCAGGGAAGGCATGGCTTGGCAGTTCGGGCTGGTCTGTTCCCATGAGGCACAGGGTCAGACATATTTGCATATGGCCATGTCTGATCTGGGGTGGCAGAGTGGGCTAAAGAACGGTGATGGATCAAACCCAGATCTGTTGACTGGGTGTGAGTGATTGATTGGTTCTGATGCTCCGTCCATCACCACCCCCTTTTGTACCGCTTTGTTCGCCATAAGTTGGCAGGGTATGCTCGGACGTGAGTCCCTTGCTCACTTTGCCACTGGATTCAAGCAAGCCTTGCTGAAGACGGCTGAAATGCCAGAAACCAGTCCTAGGAAGCTTGTTTCCGGTCCAGGGAAGGCATGGCTTGGCAGTTCGGGCTGGTCTGTTCCCATGAGGCACAGGGTCAGACTGATTTGCATATGGCCATGTCTGAACTAGGGTGGCAGAGTGGGCTAAAGAACGGTGATGGATCAAACCCAGATCTGTTGACTGGGTGTGAGTGTTTGATTGGTTCTGATGCTCCGTCCATCACCACCCCCTTTTGTACCGCTTTGTTCGCCATAAGTTGGTAGGGTATGCTCAGACGTGAGTCCCTTGCTCACTTTGCCACTGGATTCAAGCAAGCCTGGCTGAAGACGGCTGAAATGCCAGAAACCGGTCCTAGGAAGCTTGTTTCCGGTCCAGGGAAGGCATGGCTTGGCAGTTTGGGCTGGACTGTTCTCATGAGGCACAGGGTCAGACTGATTTGCATATGGCCATGTCTGAACTGGGGTGGCAGAGTGGGCTAAAGAACGGTGATGTGTCAAACCCAGATCAGTTGACTGGGTGTGAGTGTTTGATTGGTTCTGATGCTCCGTCCATCACCACCCCCTTTTGTACCGCTTTGTTCGCCCTAAGTTGGCAGGGTATGCTCAGACGTGAGTCCCTTGCTCACTTTGCCACTGGATTTAAGCAAGCCTGGCTGAAGACGGCTGAAATGCCAGAAACCGGTCCTAGGAAGCTTGTTTCCGGTCCAGGGAAGGCATGTCTTGGCAGTTCGGGCTGGACTGTTCCCATGAGGCACAGGGTCAGACTGATTTGCATACGGCCATGTCTGAACTGGGGTGGCAGAGTGGGCTAAAGAACGGTGATGGATCAAACCCAGATCTGTTGACTGGGTGTGAGTGTTTGATTGGTTCTGATGCTCCGTCCATCACCACCCCCTTTTGTACCGCTTTGTTCGCCCTAAGTTGGCAGGGTATGCTCAGACGTGAGTCCCTTGCTCACTTTGCCACTGGATTCAAGCAAGCCTGGCTGAAGACGGCTGAAATGCCAGAAACCGGTCCTAGGAAGCTTGTTTCTGGTCCAGGGAAGGCATGTCTTGGCAGTTCGGGCTGGACTGTTCCCATGAGGCACAGGGTCAGACTGATTTGCATATGGCCATGTCTGAACTGGGGTGGCAGAGTGGGCTAAAGAACGGTGATGGATCAAACCCAGATCTGTTGACTGGGTGTGAGTGTTTGATTGGTTCTGATGCTCCGTCCATCACCACCCCCTTTTGTACCGCTTTGTTCGCCATAAGTTGGCAGGGTATGCTCAGACGTGAGTCCCTTGCTCACTTTGCCACCGGATTCAAGCAAGCCTGACTGAAGATGGCTGAAATGCCAGAAACCGGTCCTAGGAAGCTTGTTTCCAGTCCAGGGAAGGCATGGCTTGGCAGTTCGGGCTGGACTGTTCCAATGAGGCACAGGGTCAGACTGATTTGCATATGGCCATGTCTGAACTGGGGTGGCAGAGTGGGCTAAAGAACGGTGATGGATCAAACCCAGATCTGTTGAATGGGTGTGAGTGTTTGATTGGTTCTGATGCTCCGTCCATCACCACCCCCTTTTGTACCGCTTTGTTCGCCATAAGTTGGCAGGGTATGCTCAGACGTGAGTCCCTTGCTCACTTTGCCACTGGATTCAAGCAAGCCTGGCTGAAGACGGCTGAAATGCTAGAAACCGGTCCTAGGAAGCTTGTTTCCGGTCCAGGGAAGGCATGTCTTGGCAGTTCGGGCTGGACTGTTCCCATGAGGCACAGGGTCAGACTGATTTGCATACGGCCATGTCTGAACTGGGGTGGCAGAGTGGGCTAAAGAACGGTGATGGATCAAACCCAGATCTGTTGACTGGGTGTGAGTGTTTGATTGGTTCTGATGCTCCGTCCATCACCACCCCCTTTTGTACCGCTTTGTTCGCCCTAAGTTGGCAGGGTATGCTCAGACGTGAGTCCCTTGCTCACTTTGCCACTGGATTCAAGCAAGCCTGGCTGAAGACGGCTGAAATGCCAGAAACCGGTCCTAGGAAGCTTGTTTCCGGTCCAGGGAAGGCATGTCTTGGCAGTTCGGGCTGGACTGTTCCCATGAGGCACAGGGTCAGACTGATTTGCATATGGCCATGTCTGAACTGGGGTGGCAGAGTGGGCTAAAGAACGGTGATGGATCAAACCCAGATCTGTTGACTGGGTGTGAGTGTTTGATTGGTTCTGATGCTCCGTCCATCACCACCCCCTTTTGTACCGCTTTGTTCGCCATAAGTTGGCAGGGTATGCTCAGACGTGAGTCCCTTGCTCACTTTGCCACCGGATTCAAGCAAGCCTGACTGAAGATGGCTGAAATGCCAGAAACCGGTCCTAGGAAGCTTGTTTCCAGTCCAGGGAAGGCATGGCTTGGCAGTTCGGGCTGGACTGTTCCAATGAGGCACAGGGTCAGACTGATTTGCATATGGCCATGTCTGAACTGGGGTGGCAGAGTGGGCTAAAGAACGGTGATGGATCAAACCCAGATCTGTTGAATGGGTGTGAGTGTTTGATTGGTTCTGATGCTCCGTCCATCACCACCCCCTTTTGTACCGCTTTGTTCGCCATAAGTTGGCAGGGTATGCTCGGACGTGAGTCCCTTGCTCACTTTGCCACTGGATTCAAGCAAGCCTTGCTGAAGACGGCTGAAATGCCAGAAACCAGTCCTAGGAAGCTTGTTTCCGGTCCAGGGAAGGCATGGCTTGGCAGTTCGGGCTGGTCTGTTCCCATGAGGCACAGGGTCAGACTGATTTGCATATGGCCATGTCTGAACTAGGGTGGCAGAGTGGGCTAAAGAACGGTGATGGATCAAACCCAGATCTGTTGACTGGGTGTGAGTGTTTGATTGGTTCTGATGCTCCGTCCATCACCACCCCCTTTTGTACCGCTTTGTTCGCCATAAGTTGGTAGGGTATGCTCAGACGTGAGTCCCTTGCTCACTTTGCCACTGGATTCAAGCAAGCCTGGCTGAAGACGGCTGAAATGCCAGAAACCGGTCCTAGGAAGCTTGTTTCCGGTCCAGGGAAGGCATGGCTTGGCAGTTTGGGCTGGACTGTTCTCATGAGGCACAGGGTCAGACTGATTTGCATATGGCCATGTCTGAACTGGGGTGGCAGAGTGGGCTAAAGAACGGTGATGTGTCAAACCCAGATCAGTTGACTGGGTGTGAGTGTTTGATTGGTTCTGATGCTCCGTCCATCACCACCCCCTTTTGTACCGCTTTGTTCGCCCTAAGTTGGCAGGGTATGCTCAGACGTGAGTCCCTTGCTCACTTTGCCACTGGATTTAAGCAAGCCTGGCTGAAGACGGCTGAAATGCCAGAAACCGGTCCTAGGAAGCTTGTTTCCGGTCCAGGGAAGGCATGTCTTGGCAGTTCGGGCTGGACTGTTCCCATGAGGCACAGGGTCAGACTGATTTGCATACGGCCATGTCTGAACTGGGGTGGCAGAGTGGGCTAAAGAACGGTGATGGATCAAACCCAGATCTGTTGACTGGGTGTGAGTGTTTGATTGGTTCTGATGCTCCGTCCATCACCACCCCCTTTTGTACCGCTTTGTTCGCCCTAAGTTGGCAGGGTATGCTCAGACGTGAGTCCCTTGCTCACTTTGCCACTGGATTCAAGCAAGCCTGGCTGAAGACGGCTGAAATGCCAGAAACCGGTCCTAGGAAGCTTGTTTCCGGTCCAGGGAAGGCATGTCTTGGCAGTTCGGGCTGGACTGTTCCCATGAGGCACAGGGTCAGACTGATTTGCATATGGCCATGTCTGAACTGGGGTGGCAGAGTGGGCTAAAGAACGGTGATGGATCAAACCCAGATCTGTTGACTGGGTGTGAGTGTTTGATTGGTTCTGATGCTCCGTCCATCACCACCCCCTTTTGTACCGCTTTGTTCGCCATAAGTTGGCAGGGTATGCTCAGACGTGAGTCCCTTGCTCACTTTGCCACCGGATTCAAGCAAGCCTGACTGAAGATGGCTGAAATGCCAGAAACCGGTCCTAGGAAGCTTGTTTCCAGTCCAGGGAAGGCATGGCTTGGCAGTTCGGGCTGGACTGTTCCAATGAGGCACAGGGTCAGACTGATTTGCATATGGCCATGTCTGAACTGGGGTGGCAGAGTGGGCTAAAGAACGGTGATGGATCAAACCCAGATCTGTTGAATGGGTGTGAGTGTTTGATTGGTTCTGATGCTCCGTCCATCACCACCCCCTTTTGTACCGCTTTGTTCGCCATAAGTTGGCAGGGTATGCTCAGACGTGAGTCCCTTGCTCACTTTGCCACTGGATTCAAGCAAGCCTGGCTGAAGACGGCTGAAATGCCAGAAACCGGTCCTAGGAAGCTTGTTTCCGGTCCAGGGAAGGCATGGCTTGGCAGTTCGGGCTGGTCTGTTCCCATGAGGCACAGGGTCAGACTGATTTGCATATGGCCATGTCTGATCTGGGGTGGCAGAGTGGGCTAAAGAACGGTGATGGATCAAACCCAGATCTGTTGACTGGGTGTGAGTGATTGATTGGTTCTGATGCTCCGTCCATCACCACCTCTTTTGTACCGCTTTGTTCGCCATAAGTTGGCAGGGTATGCTCAGACGTGAGTCCCTTGCTAACTTTGCCACTGGATTCAAGCAAGCCTTGCTGAAGACGGCTGAAATGCCAGAAACCAGTCCTAGGAAGCTTGTTTCCGGTCCAGGGAAGGCATGGCTTGGCAGTTCGGGCTGGTCTGTTCCCATGAGGCACAGGGTCAGACTGATTTGCATATGGCCATGTCTGAACTAGGGTGGCAGAGTGGGCTAAAAAACGGTGATGGATCAAACCCAGATCTGTTGACTGGGTGTGAGTGTTTGATTGGTTCTGATGCTCCGTCCATCACCACCCCCTTTTGTACCGCTTTGTTCGCCATAAGTTGGTAGGGTATGCTCAGACGTGAGTCCCTTGCTCACTTTGCCACTGGATTCAATCAAGCCTGGCTGAAGACGGCTGAAATGCCAGAAACCGGTCCTAGGAAGCTTGTTTCCGGTCCAGGGAAGGCATGGCTTGGCAGTTCGGGATGGACTGTTCCCATGAGGCACAGGGTCAGACTGATTTGCATATGGCCATGTCTGAACTGGGGTGGCAGCGTGGGCTAAAGAACGGTGATGGATCAAACCCAGATCTGTTGACTGGGTGTGAGTGTTTTATTGGTTCTGATGCTCCGTCCATCACCACCCCCTTTTGTACCGCTTTGTTCGCAATAAGTTGGCAGGGTATGCTCAGACGTGAGTCCCTTGCTCACTTTGCCACTGGATTCAAGCAAGCCCGGCTGAAGACGGCTGAAATGCCAGAAACCGGTCCTAAGAAGCTTGTTTCCGGTTCAGGGAAGGCATGGCTTGGCAGTTCGGGCTGGACTGTTCCCATGAGGCACAGGGTCAGACTGATTTGCATATGGCCATGTCTGAACTGGGGTGGCAGAGTGGGCTAAAGAACAGTGATGGATCAAACCCAGATCTGTTGACTAGGTGTGAGTGTTTGATTGGTTCTGATGCTCTGTCCATCACCACCCCCTTTTGTACCGCTTTGTTCGCCATAAGTTTGCAGGGTATGCTCAGACGTGAGTCCCTTGCTCACTTTGCCACTGGATTCAAGCAAGCCTGGCTGAAGACGGCTGAAATGCCAGAAACCGGTCCTAGGAAGCTTGTTTCCGGTCCAGGGAAGGCATGGCTTGGCAGTTCGGGCTGGACTGTTCTCATGAGGCACAGGGTCAGACTGATTTGCATATGGCCATGTCTGAACTGGGGTGGCAGAGTGGGCTAAAGAACGGTGATGTGTCAAACCCAGATCTGTTGACTGGGTGTGAGTGTTTGATTGGTTCTGATGCTCCTTCCATCACCACCCCCTTTTGTACCGCTTTGTTTGCCATAAGTTGGCAGGGTATGCTCAGACGTGAATCCCTTGCTCACTTTGCCACTGGATTCAAGCAAGCCTGGCTGAAGACGGCTGAAATGCCAGAAACCGCTCCTAGGAAGCTTGTTTCCGGTCCAGGGAAGGCATGGCTTGGCAGTTCGGGCTAGTCTGTTACCATGAGGCACAGGGTCAGACTCATTTGCATATGGCCATGTCTGAACTGGAGTGGCAGAGTGGGCTAAAGAACGGTGATGGATCAAACCCAGATCTGTTGACTGGGTGTGAGTGTTTGATTGGTTCTGATGCTCTGTCCATCACCACCCCCTTTTGTACCGCTTTGTTCGCCATCAGTTGGCAGGGTATGCTCAGACTTGAGTCCCTTGCTCACTTTGCCACTGGATTCAAGCAAGCCTGGCTGAAGACGGCTGAAATGCCAGAAACCGGTCCTAGGAACCTTGTTTCCGGTCCAGGGAAGGCATGGCTTGGCAGTTCGGGCTAGTCTGTTACCATGAGGCACAGGGTCAGACTCATTTGCATATGGCCATGTCTGAACTGGAGTGGCAGAGTGGGCTAAAGAACGGTGATGGATCAAACCCAGATCTGTTGACTGGGTGTGAGTGTTTGATTGGTTCTGATGCTCTGTCCATCGCCACCCCCTTTTGTACCGCTTTGTTCGCCATCAGTTGGCAGGGTATGCTCAGACTTGAGTCCCTTGCTCACTTTGCCACTGGATTCAAGCAAGCCTGGCTGAAGACGGCTGAAATGCCAGAAACCGGTCCTAGGAAGCTTGTTTCCGGTCCAGGGAAGGCATGGCTTGGCAGTTCGGGCTGGACTGTTCCCATGAGGCACAGGGTCAGACTGATTTGCATATGGCCATGTCTGAACTGGGGTGGCAGAGTGGGCTAAAGAACGGTGATGGATCAAACCCAGATCTGTTGACTGGGTGTGAGTGTTTGATTGGTTCTGATGCTCCGTCCATCACCACCCCCTTTTGTACCGCTTTGTTCGCCCTAAGTTGGCAGGGTATGCTCAGACGTGAGTCCCTTGCTCACTTTGCCACTGGATTCAAGCAAGCCTGGTTGAAGACGGCTGAAATGCCAGAAACCGGTCCTAGGAAGCTTGTTTCCGGTCCAGGGAAGGCATGTCTTGGCAGTTCGGGCTGGACTGTTCCCATGAGGCACAGGGTCAGACTGATTTGCATATGGCCATGTCTGAACTGGGGTGGCAGAGTGGGCTAAAGAACGGTGATGGATCAAACCCAGATCTGTTGACTGGGTGTGAGTGTTTGATTGGTTCTGATGCTCCGTCCATCACCACCCCCTTTTGTACCGCTTTCTTCGCCATAAGTTGGCAGGGTATGCTCAGACGTGAGTCCCTTGCTCACTTTGCCACTGGATTCAAGCAAGCCTGGCTGAATATGGCTGAAATGCAAGAAACCGGTCCTAGGAAGCTTGTTTCCGGTCCAGGGAAGGCATGGCTTGGCAGTTCGGGCTGGACTGTTCCCATGAGGCACAGGGTCAGACTGATTTGCATATGGCCATGTCTGAACTGGGGTGGCAGCGTGGGCTAAAGAACGGTGATGGATCAAACCCAGATCTGTTGACTGGGTGTGAGTGTTTGATTGGTTCTGATGCTCCGTCCATCACCACCCCCTTTTGTACCGCTTTGTTCGCCCTAAGTTGGCAGGGTATGTTCAGACGTGAGTCCCTTGCTCACTTTGCCACTGGATTCAAGCAAGCCTGGCTGAAAACAGCTGAAATGCCAGAAACCGGTCCTAGGAAGTTTGTTTCCGGTCCAGGGAAGGCATGTCTTGGCAGTTCGGGCTGGACTGTTCCAATGAGGCACAGGGTCAGACTGATTTGCATATGGCCATGTCTGAACTGGGGTGGCAGAGTGGGCTAAAGAACGGTGATGGATCAAACCCAGATCTGTTGACTGGGTGTGAGTGTTTGATTGGTTCTGATGCTCCGTCCATCACCACCCCCTTTGGTACCGCTTTGTTCGCCATAAGTTGGCAGGGTATGCTCAGCCGTGAATCCCTTTCACACTTTGCCACTGGATTCAAGCAAGCCTGGCTGAAGACGGCTGAAATGCTAGAAACCGGTCCTAGGAAGCTTGTTTCCGGTCCAGGGAAGGCATGGCTTGGCAGTTCGGGCTGGACTGTTCCCATGAGGCACAGGGTCAGACTGATTTGCATATGGCCATGTCTGAACTGGGGTGCCTGCGTGGGCTAAAGAACGGTGATGGATCAAACCCAGATCTGTTGACTGGGTGTGAGTGTTTGATTGGTTCTGATGCTCCGTCCATCACCACCCCCTTTTGTACCGCTTTGTTCGCCATAAGTTGGCAGGGTATGCTCAGACGTGAGTCCCTTGCTCACTTTGCCACCGGATTCAAGCAAGCCTGGCTGAAGACGGCTGAAATGCCAGAAACCGGTCCTAGGAAGCTTGTTTCCGGTCCAGGGAAGGCATGGCTTGGCAGTTCTGGCTGGACTGTTCCCATGAGGCACAGGGTCAGACTGATTTGCATACGGCCATGTCTGAACTGGGGTGGCAGAGTGGGCTAAAGAACGGTGATGGATCAAACCCAGATCTGTTGACTGGGTGTGAGTGTTTGATTGGTTCTGATGCTCCGTCCATCACCACCCCCTTTTGTACCGCTTTGTTCGCCATAAGTTGGCAGGGTATGCTCAGACGTGAGTCCCTTGCTCACTTTGCCACTGGATTCAAGCAAGCCTGGCTGAAGACGGCTGAAATGCCAGAAACCGGTCCTGGGAAGCTTGTTTCCGGTCCAGGGAAGGCATGGCTTGGCAGTTCGGGCTGGTCTGTTCCCATGAGGCACATGGTCAGACTGATTTGCATATGGCCATGTCTGAACTGGGGTGGCAGCGTGGGCTAAAGAACGGTGATGGATCAAACCCAGATCTGTTGACTGGGTGTGAGTGTTTGATTGGTTCTGATGCTCCGTCCATCACCACCCCCTTTTGTACCGCTTTGTTCGCCCTACGTTGGCAGGGTATGCTCAGACGTGAGTCCCTTGCTCACTTTGCCACTGGATTCAAGCAAGCCTGGCTGAAGACGGCTGAAATGCCAGAAACCGGTCCTAGGAAGCTTGTTTCCGGTCCAGGGAAGGCATGTCTTGGCAGTTCGGGCTGGACTGTTCCCATGAGGCACAGGGTCAGACTGATTTGCATATGGCCATGTCTGAACTGGGGTGGCAGAGTGGGCTAAAGAACGGTGATGGATCAAACCCAGATCTGTTGACTGGGTGTGAGTGTTTGATTGGTTCTGATGCTCCGTCCATCACCACCCCCTTTTGTACCGCTTTGTTCGCCATAAGTTGGCAGGGTATGCTCAGACGTGAGTCCCTTGCTCACTTTGCCACCGGATTCAAGCAAGCCTGGCTGAAGATGGCTGAAATGCCAGAAACCGGTCCTAGGAAGCTTGTTTCCAGTCCAGGGAAGGCATGGCTTGGCAGTTCGGGCTGGACTGTTCCCATGAGGCACAGGGTCAGACTGATTTGCATATGGCCATGTCTGAACTGGGGTGGCAGAGTGGGCTAAAGAACGGTGATGGATCAAACCCAGATCTGTTGAATGGGTGTGAGTGTTTGATTGGTTCTGATGCTCCGTCCATCACCACCCCCTTTTGTACCGCTTTGTTCGCCATAAGTTGGCAGGGTATGCTCAGACGTGAGTCCCTTGCTCACTTTGCCACTGGATTCAAGCAAGCCTGGCTGAAGACGGCTGAAATGCCAGAAACCGGTCCTAGGAAGCTTGTTTCCGGTCCAGGGAAGGCATGGCTTGGCAGTTCGGGCTGGTCTGTTCCCATGAGGCACAGGGTCAGACATATTTGCATATGGCCATGTCTGATCTGGGGTGGCAGAGTGGGCTAAAGAACGGTGATGGATCAAACCCAGATCTGTTGACTGGGTGTGAGTGATTGATTGGTTCTGATGCTCCGTCCATCACCACCCCCTTTTGTACCGCTTTGTTCGCCATAAGTTGGCAGGGTATGCTCAGACGTGAGTCCCTTGCTCACTTTGCCACTGGATTCAAGCAAGCCTTGCTGAAGACGGCTGAAATGCCAGAAACCAGTCCTAGGAAGCTTGTTTCCGGTCCAGGGAAGGCATGGCTTGGCAGTTCGGGCTGGTCTGTTCCCATGAGGCACAGGGTCAGACTGATTTGCATATGGCCATGTCTGAACTAGGGTGGCAGAGTGGGCTAAAGAACGGTGATGGATCAAACCCAAATCCGTTGACTGGGTGTGAGTGTTTGATTGGTTCTGATGCTCCGTCCATCACCACCCCCTTTTGTACCGCTTTGTTCGCCATCAGTTGGTAGGGTATGCTCAGACGTGAGTCCCTTGCTCACTTTGCCACTGGATTCAAGCAAGCCTGGCTGAAGACGGCTGAAATGCCAGAAACCGGTCCTAGGAAGCTTGTTTCCGGTCCAGGGTAGGCATGGCTTGGCAGTTTGGGCTGGACTGTTCTCATGAGGCACAGGGTCAGACTGATTTGCATATGGCCATGTCTGAACTGGTGTGGCAGAGTGGGCTAAAGAACGGTGATGTGTCAAACCCAGATCAGTTGACTGGGTGTGAGTGTTTGATTGGTTCTGATGCTCCGTCCATCACCACCCCCTTTTGTACCGCTTTGTTCGCCCTAAGTTGGCAGGGTATGCTCAGACGTGAGTCCCTTGCTCACTTTGCCACTGGATTCAAGCAAGCCTGGCTGAAGACGGCTGAAATGCCAGAAACCGGTCCTAGGAAGCTTGTTTCCGGTCCAGGGAAGGCATGTCTTGGCAGTTCGGGCTGGACTGTTCCCATGAGGCACAGGGTCAGACTGATTTGCATACGGCCATGTCTGAACTGGGGTGGCAGAGTGGGCTAAAGAACGGTGATGGATCAAACCCAGATCTGTTGACTGGGTGTGAGTGTTTGATTGGTTCTGATGCTCCGTCCATCACCACCCCCTTTTGTACCGCTTTGTTCGCCCTAAGTTGGCAGGGTATGCTCAGACGTGAGTCCCTTGCTCACTTTGCCACTGGATTCAAGCAAGCCTGGCTGAAGACGGCTGAAATGCCAGAAACCGGTCCTAGGAAGCTTGTTTCCGGTCCAGGGAAGGCATGTCTTGGCAGTTCGGACTGGACTGTTCCCATGAGGCACAGGGTCAGACTGATTTGCATATGGCCATGTCTGAACTGGGGTGGCAGAGTGGGCTAAAGAACGGTGATGGATCAAACCCAGATCTGTTGACTGGGTGTGAGTGTTTGATTGGTTCTGATGCTCCGTCCATCACCACCCCCTTTTGTACCGCTTTGTTCGCCATAAGTTGGCAGGGTATGCTCAGACGTGAGTCCCTTGCTCACTTTGCCACCGGATTCAAGCAAGCCTGACTGAAGATGGCTGAAATGCCAGAAACCGGTCCTAGGAAGCTTGTTTCCAGTCCAGGGAAGGCATGGCTTGGCAGTTCGGGCTGGACTGTTCCCATGAGGCACAGGGTCAGACTGATTTGCATATGGCCATGTCTGAACTGGGGTGGCAGCGTGGGCTAAAGAACTGTGATGGATCAAACCCAGATCTGTTGACTGGGTGTGAGTGTTTTATTGGTTCTGATGCTCCGTCCATCACCACCCCCTTTTGTACCGCTTTGTTCGCAATAAGTTGGCAGGGTATGCTCAGACGTGAGTCCCTTGCTCACTTTGCCACTGAATTCAAGCAAGCCCGGCTGAAGACGGCTGAAATGCCAGAAACCGGTCCTAAGAAGCTTGTTTCCGGTTCAGGGAAGGCATGGCTTGGCAGTTCGGGCTGGACTGTTCCCATGAGGCACAGGGTCAGACTGATTTGCATATGGGCATGTCTGAACTGGGGTGGCAGAGTGGGCTAAAGAACAGTGATGGATCAAACCCAGATCTGTTGACTGGGTGTGAGTGTTTGATTGGTTCTGATGCTCTGTCCATCACCACCCCCTTTTGTACCGCTTTGTTCGCCATAAGTTTGCAGGGTATGCTCAGACGTGAGTCCCTTGCTCACTTTGCCACTGGATTCAAGCAAGCCTGGCTGAAGACGGCTGAAATGCCAGAAACCGGTCCTAGGAAGCTTGTTTCCGGTCCAGGGAAGGCATGGCTTGGCAGTTCGGGCTGGACTGTTCTCATGAGGCACAGGGTCAGACTGATTTGCATATGGCCATGTCTGAACTGGGGTGGCAGAGTGGGCTAAAGAACGGTGATGTGTCAAACCCAGATCTGTTGACTGGGTGTGAGTGTTTGATTGGTTCTGATGCTCCTTCCATCACCACCCCCTTTTGTACCGCTTTGTTTGCCATAAGTTGGCAGGGTATGCTCAGACGTGAATCCCTTGCTCACTTTGCCACTGGATTCAAGCAAGCCTGGCTGAAGACGGCTGAAATGCCAGAAACCGCTCCTAGAAAGCTTGTTTCCGGTCCAGGGAAGGCATGGCTTGGCAGTTCGGGCTAGTCTGTTACCATGAGGCACAGGGTCAGACTCATTTGCATATGGCCATGTCTGAACTGGAGTGGCAGAGTGGGCTAAAGAACGGTGATGGATCAAACCCAGATCTGTTGACTGGGTGTGAGTGTTTGATTGGTTCTGATGCTCTGTCCATCACCTCCCCCTTTTGTACCGCTTTGTTCGCCATCAGTTGGCAGGGTATGCTCAGACTTGAGTCCCTTGCTCACTTTGCCACTGGATTCAAGCAAGCCTGGCTGAAGACGGCTGAAATGCCAGAAACCAGTCCCAGGAAGCTTGTTTCCGGTCCAGGGAAGGCATGGCTTGGGAGGTCGGGCTGGACTGTTGCCATGAGGCACAGGTTCAGACTGATTTGCATATGGCCATGTCGGAACTGGGGTGGCAGAGTGGGCTAAAGAACGGTGATGGATCAAACCCAGATCTGTTGACTGGGTGTGAGTGTTTGATTGGTTCTGATGCTCCGTCCATCATCACCCCCTTTTGTACCGCTTTGTTCGCAATAAGTTGGCAGGGTATGCTCAGACGTGAGTCCCTTGCTCACTTTGCCACTGGATTCAAGCAAGCCCGGCTGAAGACGGCTGAAATGCCAGAAACCGGTCCTAGGAAGCTTGTTTCCGGTTCAGGGAAGGCATGGCTTGGCAGTTCGGGCTGGACTGTTCCCATTAAGCACAGGGTCAGACTGATTTGCATATGGCCATGTCTGAACTGGGGTGGCAGAGTGGGCTAAAGAACGGTGATGGATCAAACCCAGATCTGTTGACTGGGTGTGAGTGTTTGATTGGTTCTGATGCTCCGTCCATCACCACCCCTTTTGTACCGCTTTGTTCGCCATAAGTTGGCAGGGTATGCTCAGACGTGAGTCCCTTGCTCACTTTGCCACTGGATTCAAGCAAGCCTGGCTGAAGACGGCTGAAATGCCAGAAACCGGCCCTAAGAAGCTTGTTTCCGGTTCAGGGAAGGCATGGCTTGGCAGTTCGGGCTGCACTGTTCCCATGAGGCACAGGGTCAGACTGATTTGCATATGGCCATGTCTGAACTGGGGTGGCAGAGTGGGCTAAAGAACAGTAATGGATCAAACCCAGATCTGTTGACTGGGTGTGAGTGTTTGATTGGTTCTGATGCTCCGTCCATCACCACCCCCTTTTGTACCGCTTTGTTCGCCATAAGTTTGCAGGGTATGCTCAGACGTGAGTCCCTTGCTCACTTTGCCACTGGATTCAAGCAAGCCTGGCTGAAGACGGCTGAAATGCCAGAAACCGGTCCTAGGAAGCTTGTTTCCGGTCCAGGGAAGGCATGGCTTGGCAGTTCGGGCTGGACTGTTCTCATGAGGCACAGGGTCAGACTGATTTGCATATGGCCATGTCTGAACTGGGGTGGCAGAGTGGGCTTAAGAACGGTGATGTGTCAAACCCAGATCTGTTGACTGGGTGTGAGTGTTTGATTGGTTCTGATGCTCCTTCCATCACCACCCCCTTTTGTACCGCTTTGTTTGCCATAAGTTGGCAGGGTATGCTCAGACGTGAATCCCTTGCTCACTTTGCCACTGGATTCAAGCAAGCCTGGCTGAAGACGGCTGAAATGCCAGAAACCGGTCCTAGGAAGCTTGTTTCCGGTCCAGGGAAGGCATGGATTGGCAGTTCGGGCTGGACTGTTCCCATGAGGCACAGGGTCAGACTGATTTGCATACGGCCATGTCTGAACTGGGGTGGCAGAGTGGGCTAAAGAACGGTGATGGATCAAACCCAGATCTGTTGACTGGGTGTGAGTGTTTGATTGGTTGTGATGCTCCGTCCATCACCACCCCCTTTTGTACCGCTTTGTTCGCCATAAGTTGGCAGGGTATGCTCAGACGTGAGTCCCTTGCTCACTTTGCCACTGGATTCAAGCAAGCCTGGCTGAAGATGGCTGAAATACCAGAAACCGGTCCTAGGAAGCTTGTTTCCGGTCCAGGGACGGCATGGCTTTGCAGTTCGGGCTGGTCTGTTCCCATGAGGCACAGGGTCAGACTGATTTGCATATGGCCATGTATGAACTGGGGTGGCAGCGTGGGCTAAAGAACGGTGATGGATCAAACCCAGATCTGTTGACTGGGTGTGAGTGTTTGATTGGTTCTGATGCTCCGTCCATCACCACCCCCTTTTGTACCGCTTTGTTCGCCCTAAGTTGGCAGGGTATGCTCAGACGTGAGTCCCTTGCTCACTTTGCCACTGGATTCAAGCAAGCCTGGCTGAAGACGGCTGAAATGCCAGAAACCGGTCCTAGGAAGCTTGTTTCCGGTCCAGGGAAGGCATGTCTTGGCAGTTCGGGCTGGACTGTTCCCATGAGGCACAGGGTCAGACTGATTTGCATATGGCCATGTCTGAACTGGGGTGGCAGAGTGGGCTAAAGAACGGTGATGGATCAAACCCAGATCTGTTGACTGGGTGTGAGTGTTTGATTGGTTCTGATGCTCCGTCCATCACCACCCCCTTTTGTACCGCTTTGTTCGCCATAAGTTGGCAGGGTATGCTCAGACGTGAGTCCCTTGCTCACTTTGCCACCAGATTCAAACAAGCCTGGCTTAAGATGGCTGAAATGCCAGAAACCGGTCCTAGGAAGCTTGTTTCCGGTCCAGGGAAGGCATGGCTTGGCAGTTCGGGCTGGACTGTTCCCATGAGGCACAGGGTCAGACTGATTTGCATATGGCCATGTCTGAACTGGGGTGGCAGAGTGGGCTAAAGAACGGTGATGGATCAAACCCAGATCTGTTGAATGGGTGTGAGTGTTTGATTGGTTCTGATGCTCCGTCCATCACCACCCCATTTTGTACCGCTTTGTTCGCCATAAGTTGGCAGGGTATGCTCATACGTGAGTCCCTTGCTCACTTTGCCACTGGATTCAAGCAAGCCTGGCTGAAGACGGCTGAAATGCCAGAAACCGGTACTAGGAAGCTTGTTTCCGGTCCAGGGAAGGCATGGCTTGGCAGTTCGGGCTGGTCTGTTCCCATGAGGCACAGGGTCAGACTGATTTGCATATGGCCATGTCTGATCTGGGGTGGCAGAGTGGGCTAAAGAACGGTGATGGATCAAACCCAGATCTGTTGACTGGGTGTGAGTGTTTGATTGGTTCTGATGCTCCGTCCATCACCACCCCCTTTTGTACCGCTTTGTTTGCCATAAGTTGGCAGGGTATGCTCAGACGTGAGTCCCTTGCTCACTTTGCCACTGGATTCAAGCAAGCCTGGCTGAAGACGGCTGAAATGCCAGAAACCGGTCCTAGGAAGCTTGTTTTCGGTCCAGGGAAGGAATGGCTTGGCAGTTCGGGCTGGACTGTTCCCATGAGGCACAGGGTCAGACTGATTTGCATATGGCCATGTCTGAACTGGGGTGGCAGAGTGGGCTAAAGAACGGTGATGGATCAAACCCAGATCTGTTGACTGGGTGTGAGTGTTTGATTGGTTCTGATGCTCCGTCCATCACCACCCCCTTTTGTACCGCTTTCTTCGCCATAAGTTGGCAGGGTATGCTCAGACGTGAGTCCCTTGCTCACTTTGCCACTGGATTCAAGCAAGCCTGGCTGAAGATGGCTGAAATGCAAGAAACCGGTCCTAGGAAGCTTGTTTCCGGTCCAGGGAAGGCATGGCTTGGCAGTTCGGGCTGGACTGTTCCCATGAGGCACAGGGTCAGACTGATTTGCATATGGCCATGTCTGAACTGGGGTGGCAGCGTGGGCTAAAGAACGGTGATGGATCAAACCCAGATCTGTTGACTGGGTGTGAGTGTTTGATTAATTCTGATGCTCCGTCCATCACCACCCCCTTTTGTACCGCTTTGTTCGCCCTAAGTTGGCAGGGTATGTTCAGACGTGAGTCCCTTGCTCACTTTGCCACTGGATTCAAGCAAGCCTGGCTGAAAACAGCTGAAATGCCAGAAACCGGTCCTAGGAAGTTTGTTTCCGGTCCAGGGAAGGCATGTCTTGGCAGTTCGGGCTGGACTGTTCCAATGAGGCACAGGGTCAGACTGATTTGCATATGGCCATGTCTGAACTGGGGTGGCAGAGTGGGCTAAAGAACGGTGATGGATCAAACCCAGATCTGTTGACTGGGTGTGAGTGTTTGATTGGTTCTGATGCTCCGTCCATCACCACCCCCTTTGGTACCGCTTTGTTCGCCATAAGTTGGCAGGGTATGCTCAGACGTGAATCCCTTTCACACTTTCCACTGGATTCAATCAAGCCTGGCTGAAGACGGCTGAAATGCTAGAAACCGGTCCTAGGAAGCTTGTTTCCGGTCCAGGGAAGGCATGGCTTGGCAGTTCGGGCTGGACTGTTCCCATGAGGCACAGGGTCAGACTGATTTGCATATGGCCATGTCTGAACTGGGGTGGCAGCGTGGGCTAAAGAACGGTGATGGATCAAACCCAGATCTGTTGACTGGGTGTGAGTGTTTGATTTGTTCTGATGCTCCCTCCATCACCACCCCCTTTTTGTACCGCTTTGTTCGCCATAAGTTGGCAGGGTATGCTCAGACGTGAGTCCCTTGCTCACTTTGCCACCGGATTCAAGCAAGCCTGGCTGAAGACGGCTGAAATGCCAGAAACCGGTCCTGGGAAGCTTGTTTCCGGTCCAGGGAAGGCATGGCTTGGCAGTTCGGGCTGGTCTGTTCCCATGAGGCACATGGTCAGACTGATTTGCATATGGCCATGTCTGAACTGGGGTGGCAGCGTGGGCTAAAGAACGGTGATGGATCAAACCCAGATCTGTTGACTGGGTGTGAGTGTTTGATTGGTTCTGATGCTCCGTCCATCACCACCCCCTTTTGTACCGCTTTGTTCGCCCTAAGTTGGCAGGGTATGCTCAGACGTGAGTCCCTTGCTCACTTTGCCACTGGATTCAAGCAAGCCTGGCTGAAGACGGCTGAAATGCCAGAAACCGGTCCTAGGAAGCTTGTTTCCGGTCCAGGGAAGGCATGTCTTGGCAGTTCGGGCTGGACTGTTCCCATGAGGCACAGGGTCAGACTGATTTGCATATGGCCATGTCTGAACTGGGGTGGCAGAGTGGGCTAAAGAACGGTGATGGATCAAACCCAGATCTGTTGACTGAGTGTGAGTGTTTGATTGGTTCTGATGCTCCGTCCATCACCACCCCCTTTTGTACCGCTTTGTTCGCCATAAGTTGGCAGGCTATGCTCAGACGTGAGTCCCTTGCTCACTTTGCCACCGGATTCAAGCAAGCCTGGCTGAAGATGGCTGAAATGCCAGAAACCGGTCCTAGGAAGCTTGTTTCCAGTCCAGGGAAGGCATGGCTTGGCAGTTCGGGCTGGACTGTTCCCATGAGGCACAGGGTCAGACTGATTTGCATATGGCCATATCTGAACTGGGGTGGCAGAGTAGGCTAAAGAACGGTGATGGATCAAACCCAGATCTGTTGAATGGGTGTGAGTGTTTGATTGGTTCTGATGCTCCATCCATCACCACCCCCTTTTGTACCGCTTTGTTCGCCATAAGTTGGCAGGGTATGCTCAGACGTGAGTCCCTTGCTCACTTTGCCACTGGATTCAAGCAAGCCTGGCTGAAGACGGCTGAAATGCCAGAAACCGGTCCTAGGAAGCTTGTTTCCGGTCCAGGGAAGGCATGGCTTGGCAGTTCGGGCTGGTCTGTTCCCATGAGGCACAGGGTCAGACATATTTGCATATGGCCATGTCTGATCTGGGGTGGCAGAGTGGGCTAAAGAACGGTGATGGATCAAACCCAGATCTGTTGACTGGGTGTGAGTGATTGATTGGTTCTGATGCTCCGTCCATCACCACCCCCTTTTGTACCGCTTTGTTCGCCATAAGTTGGCAGGGTATGCTCGGACGTGAGTCCCTTGCTCACTTTGCCACTGGATTCAAGCAAGCCTTGCTGAAGACGGCTGAAATGCCAGAAACCAGTCCTAGGAAGCTTGTTTCCGGTCCAGGGAAGGCATGGCTTGGCAGTTCGGGCTGGTCTGTTCCCATGAGGCACAGGGTCAGACTGATTTGCATATGGCCATGTCTGAACTAGGGTGGCAGAGTGGGCTAAAGAACGGTGATGGATCAAACCCAGATCTGTTGACTGGGTGTGAGTGTTTGATTGGTTCTGATGCTCCGTCCATCACCACCCCCTTTTGTACCGCTTTGTTCGCCATAAGTTGGTAGGGTATGCTCAGACGTGAGTCCCTTGCTCACTTTGCCACTGGATTCAAGCAAGCCTGGCTGAAGACGGCTGAAATGCCAGAAACCGGTCCTAGGAAGCTTGTTTCCGGTCCAGGGAAGGCATGGCTTGGCAGTTTGGGCTGGACTGTTCTCATGAGGCACAGGGTCAGACTGATTTGCATATGGCCATGTCTGAACTGGGGTGGCAGAGTGGGCTAAAGAACGGTGATGTGTCAAACCCAGATCAGTTGACTGGGTGTGAGTGTTTGATTGGTTCTGATGCTCCGTCCATCACCACCCCCTTTTGTACCGCTTTGTTCGCCCTAAGTTGGCAGGGTATGCTCAGACGTGAGTCCCTTGCTCACTTTGCCACTGGATTTAAGCAAGCCTGGCTGAAGACGGCTGAAATGCCAGAAACCGGTCCTAGGAAGCTTGTTTCCGGTCCAGGGAAGGCATGTCTTGGCAGTTCGGGCTGGACTGTTCCCATGAGGCACAGGGTCAGACTGATTTGCATACGGCCATGTCTGAACTGGGGTGGCAGAGTGGGCTAAAGAACGGTGATGGATCAAACCCAGATCTGTTGACTGGGTGTGAGTGTTTGATTGGTTCTGATGCTCCGTCCATCACCACCCCCTTTTGTACCGCTTTGTTCGCCCTAAGTTGGCAGGGTATGCTCAGACGTGAGTCCCTTGCTCACTTTGCCACTGGATTCAAGCAAGCCTGGCTGAAGACGGCTGAAATGCCAGAAACCGGTCCTAGGAAGCTTGTTTCCGGTCCAGGGAAGGCATGTCTTGGCAGTTCGGGCTGGACTGTTCCCATGAGGCACAGGGTCAGACTGATTTGCATATGGCCATGTCTGAACTGGGGTGGCAGAGTGGGCTAAAGAACGGTGATGGATCAAACCCAGATCTGTTGACTGGGTGTGAGTGTTTGATTGGTTCTGATGCTCCGTCCATCACCACCCCCTTTTGTACCGCTTTGTTCGCCATAAGTTGGCAGGGTATGCTCAGACGTGAGTCCCTTGCTCACTTTGCCACCGGATTCAAGCAAGCCTGACTGAAGATGGCTGAAATGCCAGAAACCGGTCCTAGGAAGCTTGTTTCCAGTCCAGGGAAGGCATGGCTTGGCAGTTCGGGCTGGACTGTTCCAATGAGGCACAGGGTCAGACTGATTTGCATATGGCCATGTCTGAACTGGGGTGGCAGAGTGGGCTAAAGAACGGTGATGGATCAAACCCAGATCTGTTGAATGGGTGTGAGTGTTTGATTGGTTCTGATGCTCCGTCCATCACCACCCCCTTTTGTACCGCTTTGTTCGCCATAAGTTGGCAGGGTATGCTCAGACGTGAGTCCCTTGCTCACTTTGCCACTGGATTCAAGCAAGCCTGGCTGAAGACGGCTGAAATGCCAGAAACCGGTCCTAGGAAGCTTGTTTCCGGTCCAGGGAAGGCATGGCTTGGCAGTTCGGGCTGGTCTGTTCCCATGAGGCACAGGGTCAGACTGATTTGCATATGGCCATGTCTGATCTGGGGTGGCAGAGTGGGCTAAAGAACGGTGATGGATCAAACCCAGATCTGTTGACTGGGTGTGAGTGATTGATTGGTTCTGATGCTCCGTCCATCACCACCTCTTTTGTACCGCTTTGTTCGCCATAAGTTGGCAGGGTATGCTCAGACGTGAGTCCCTTGCTAACTTTGCCACTGGATTCAAGCAAGCCTTGCTGAAGACGGCTGAAATGCCAGAAACCAGTCCTAGGAAGCTTGTTTCCGGTCCAGGGAAGGCATGGCTTGGCAGTTCGGGCTGGTCTGTTCCCATGAGGCACAGGGTCAGACTGATTTGCATATGGCCATGTCTGAACTAGGGTGGCAGAGTGGGCTAAAAAACGGTGATGGATCAAACCCAGATCTGTTGACTGGGTGTGAGTGTTTGATTGGTTCTGATGCTCCGTCCATCACCACCCCCTTTTGTACCGCTTTGTTCGCCATAAGTTGGTAGGGTATGCTCAGACGTGAGTCCCTTGCTCACTTTGCCACTGGATTCAATCAAGCCTGGCTGAAGACGGCTGAAATGCCAGAAACCGGTCCTAGGAAGCTTGTTTCCGGTCCAGGGAAGGCATGGCTTGGCAGTTCGGGATGGACTGTTCCCATGAGGCACAGGGTCAGACTGATTTGCATATGGCCATGTCTGAACTGGGGTGGCAGCGTGGTCTAAAGAACGGTGATGGATCAAACCCAGATCTGTTGACTGGGTGTGAGTGTTTTATTGGTTCTGATGCTCCGTCCATCACCACCCCCTTTTGTACCGCTTTGTTCGCAATAAGTTGGCAGGGTATGCTCAGACGTGAGTCCCTTGCTCACTTTGCCACTGGATTCAAGCAAGCCCGGCTGAAGACGGCTGAAATGCCAGAAACCGGTCCTAAGAAGCTTGTTTCCGGTTCAGGGAAGGCATGGCTTGGCAGTTCGGGCTGGACTGTTCCCATGAGGCACAGGGTCAGACTGATTTGCATATGGCCATGTCTGAACTGGGGTGGCAGAGTGGGCTAAAGAACAGTGATGGATCAAACCCAGATCTGTTGACTAGGTGTGAGTGTTTGATTGGTTCTGATGCTCTGTCCATCACCACCCCCTTTTGTACCGCTTTGTTCGCCATAAGTTTGCAGGGTATGCTCAGACGTGAGTCCCTTGCTCACTTTGCCACTGGATTCAAGCAAGCCTGGCTGAAGACGGCTGAAATGCCAGAAACCGGTCCTAGGAAGCTTGTTTCCGGTCCAGGGAAGGCATGGCTTGGCAGTTCGGGCTGGACTGTTCTCATGAGGCACAGGGTCAGACTGATTTGCATATGGCCATGTCTGAACTGGGGTGGCAGAGTGGGCTAAAGAACGGTGATGTGTCAAACCCAGATCTGTTGACTGGGTGTGAGTGTTTGATTGGTTCTGATGCTCCTTCCATCACCACCCCCTTTTGTACCGCTTTGTTTGCCATAAGTTGGCAGGGTATGCTCAGACGTGAATCCCTTGCTCACTTTGCCACTGGATTCAAGCAAGCCTGGCTGAAGACGGCTGAAATGCCAGAAACCGCTCCTAGGAAGCTTGTTTCCGGTCCAGGGAAGGCATGGCTTGGCAGTTCGGGCTAGTCTGTTACCATGAGGCACAGGGTCAGACTCATTTGCATATGGCCATGTCTGAACTGGAGTGGCAGAGTGGGCTAAAGAACGGTGATGGATCAAACCCAGATCTGTTGACTGGGTGTGAGTGTTTGATTGGTTCTGATGCTCTGTCCATCACCACCCCCTTTTGTACCGCTTTGTTCGCCATCAGTTGGCAGGGTATGCTCAGACTTGAGTCCCTTGCTCACTTTGCCACTGGATTCAAGCAAGCCTGGCTGAAGACGGCTGAAATGCCAGAAACCAGTCCTAGGAAGCTTGTTTCCGGTCCAGGGAAGGCATGGCTTGGCAGGTCGGGCTGGACTGTTGCCATGAGGCACAGGTTCAGACTGATTTGCATATGGCCATGTCGGAACTGGGGTGGCAGAGTGGGCTAAAGAACGGTGATGGATCAAACCCAGATCTGTTGACTGGGTGTGAGTGTTTGATTGGTTCTGATGCTCCGTCCATCACCACCCCCTTTTGTACCGCTTTGTTCGCAATAAGTTGGCAGGGTATGCTCAGACGTGAGTCCCTTGCTCACTTTGCCACTGGATTCAAGCAAGCCCGGCTGAAGACGGCTGAAATGCCAGAAACCGGTCCTAGGAAGCTTGTTTCCGGTTCAGGGAAGGCATGGCTTGGCAGTTCGGGCTGGACTGTTCCCATTAAGCACAGGGTCAGACTGATTTGCATATGGCCATGTCTGAACTGGGGTGGCAGAGTGGGCTAAAGAACGCTGATGGATCAAACCCAGATCTGTTGACTGGGTGTGAGTGTTTGATTGGTTCTGATGCTCCGTCCATCACCACCCCTTTTGTACCGCTTTGTTCGCCATAAGTTGGCAGGGTATGCTCAGACGTGAGTCCCTTGCTCACTTTGCCACTGGATTCAAGCAAGCCTGGCTGAAGACGGCTGAAATGCCAGAAACCGGCCCTAAGAAGCTTGTTTCCGGTTCAGGGAAGGCATGGCTTGGCAGTTCGGGCTGCACTGTTCCCATGAGGCACAGGGTCAGACTGATTTGCATATGGCCATGTCTGAACTGGGGTGGCAGAGTGGGCTAAAGAACAGTGATGGATCAAACCCAGATCTGTTGACTGGGTGTGAGTGTTTGATTGGTTCTGATGCTCCGTCCATCACCACCCCCTTTTGTACCGCTTTGTTCGCCATAAGTTTGCAGGGTATGCTCAGACGTGAGTCCCTTGCTCACTTTGCCACTGGATTCAAGCAAGCCTGGCTGAAGACGGCTGAAATGCCAGAAACCGGTCCTAGGAAGCTTGTTTCCGGTCCAGGGAAGGCATGGCTTGGCAGTTCGGGCTGGACTGTTCTCATGAGGCACAGGGTCAGACTGATTTGCATATGGCCATGTCTGAACTGGGGTGGCAGAGTGGGCTTAAGAACGGTGATGTGTCAAACCCAGATCTGTTGACTGGGTGTGAGTGTTTGATTGGTTCTGATGCTCCTTCCATCACCACCCCCTTTTGTACCGCTTTGTTTGCCATAAGTTGGCAGGGTATGCTCAGACGTGAATCCCTTGCTCACTTTGCCACTGGATTCAAGCAAGCCTGGCTGAAGACGGCTGAAATGCCAGAAACCGCTCCTAGGAAGCTTGTTTCCGGTCCAGGGAAGGCATGGCTTGGCAGTTCGGGCTAGTCTGTTACCATGAGGCACAGGGTCAGACTCATTTGCATATGGCCATGTCTGAACTGGAGTGGCAGAGTGGGCTAAAGAACGGTGATGGATCAAACCCAGATCTGTTGACTGGGTGTGAGTGTTTGATTGGTTTTGATGCTCTGTCCATCACCACCCCCTTTTGTACCGCTTTGTTCGCCATCAGTTGGCAGGGTATGCTCAGACTTGAGTCCCTTGCTCACTTTGCCGCTGGATTCAAGCAAGCCTGGCTGAAGACGGCTGAAATGCCAGAAACCAGTCCTAGGAAGCTTGTTTCCGGTCCAGGGAAGGCATGGCTTGGCAGGTCGGGCTGGACTGTTGCCATGAGGCACAGGGTCAGACTGATTTGCATATGGCCATGTCGGAACTGGGGTGGCAGAGTGGGCTAAAGAACGGTGATGGATCAAACCCAGATCTGTTGACTGGGTGTGAGTGTTTGATTGGTTCTGATGCTCCGTCCATCACCACCCCCTTTTGTACCGCTTTGTTCGCAATAATTTGGCAGGGTATGCTCAGACGTGAGTCCCTTGCTCACTTTGCCACTGGATTCAAGCAAGCCCGGCTGAAGACGGCTGAAATGCCAGAAACCGGTCCTAGGAAGCTTGTTTCCGGTTCAGGGAAGGCATGGCTTGGCAGTTCGGGCTGGACTGTTCCCATTAAGCACAGGGTCAGACTGATTTGCATATGGCCATGTCTGAACTGGGGTGGCAGAGTGGGCTAAAGAACGGTGATGGATCAAACCCAGATCTGTTGACTGGGTGTGAGTGTTTGATTGGTTCTGATGCTCCGTCCATCACCACCCCCTTTTGTACCGCTTTCTTCGCCATAAGTTGGCAGGGTATGCTCAGACGTGAGTCCCTTGCTCACTTTGCAACTGGATTCAAGCAAGTCTGGCTGAAGACGGCTGAAATGCCAGAAACTGGTCCTAGGAAGCTTGTTTCCGGTCCAGGGAAGGCATGTCTTGGCAGTTCGGGCTGGACTGTTCCCATGAGGCACAGGGTCAGACTGATTTGCATATGGCCATGTCTGAACTGGGGTGGCAGAGTGGGCTAAAGAACGGTGATGGATCAAACCCAGATCTGTTGACTGGGTGTGAGTGTTTGATTGGTTCTGATGCTCCGTCCATCACCACCCTCTTTTGTACCGCTTTGTTCGCCCTAAGTTGGCAGGGTATGCTCAGACGTGAGTCCCTTGCTCACTTTGCCACTGGATTCAAGCAAGCCTGGCTGAAGACAGCTGAAATGCCAGAAACCGGTCCTAGGAAGCTTGTTTCCGGTCCAGGGAAGGCATGTCTTGGCAGTTCGGGCTGGACTGTTCCCATGAGGCACAGGGTCAGACTGATTTGCATATGGCCATGTCTGAACTGGGGTGGCAGAGTGGGCTAAAGAACGGTGATGGATCAAACCCAGATCTGTTGACTGGGTGTGAGTGTTTGATTGGTTCTGATGCTCCGTCCATCACCACCCCCTTTGGTACCGCTTTGTTCGCCATAAGTTGGCAGGGTATGCTCAGACGTGAGTCCTTTTCTCACTTTGCCACTGGATTCAAGCAAGCCTGGCTGAAGACGGCTGAAATGCTAGAAACCGGTCCTAGGAAGCTTGTTTCCGGTCCAGGGAAGGCATGGCTTGGCAGTTCGGGCTGGACTGTTCCCATGAGGCACAGGGTCAGACTGATTTGCATATGGCCATGTCTGAACTGGGGTGGCAGAGTGGGCTAAAGAACGGTGATGGATCAAACCCAGATCTGTTGACTGGGTGTGAGTGTTTGATTGGTTCTGATGCTCCGTCCATCACCACCCCCTTTTGTACCGCTTTGTTCGCCATAAGTTGGCAGGGTATGCTCAGACGTGAGTCCCTTGCTCACTTTGCCACTGGATTCAAGGAAGCCTGGCTGAAGACGGCTGAAATGCCAGAGACCGGTCCTAGGAAGCATGTCTCCGGTCCTGGAAAGGCATGGCTTGGCAGTTCGGGCTGGACTGTTCCCATGAGGCACAGGGTCAGACTGATTTGCATATGGCCATGTCTGAACTGGGATGGCAGAGTGGGCTAAAGAACGGTGATTTATCAAACCCAGATCTGTTGACTGGGTGTGAGTGTTTGATTGGTTCTGATGCTCCGTCCATCACCACCCCCTTTTGTACTGCTTTCTTCACCATAAGTAGGCAGGGTATGCTCAGACGTGAGTCCCTTGCTCACTTTGCCACCGGATTCAAGCAAGCCTGGCTGAAGACGGCTGAAATGCCAGAAACCGGTCCTAGGAAGCTTGTTTCCGGTCCAGGGAAGGCATGGCTTGGCAGTTCGGGCTGGACTGTTCCCATGAGGCACAGGGTCAGACTGATTTGCATACGGCCATGTCTGAACTGGGGTGGCAGAGTGGGCTAAAGAACGGTGATGGATCAAACCCAGATCTGTTGACTGGGTGTGAGTGTTTGATTGGTTGTGATGCTCCGTCCATCACCACCCCCTTTTGTACCGCTTTGTTCGCCATAAGTTGGCAGGGTATGCTCAGACGTGAGTCCCTTGCTCACTTTGCCACTGGATTCAAGCAAGCCTGGCTGAAGATGGCTGAAATGCCAGAAACCGGTCCTAGGAAGCTTGTTTCCAGTCCAGGGACGGCATGGCTTGGCAGTTCGGGCTGGTCTGTTCCCATGAGGCACAGGGTCAGACTGATTTGCATATGGCCATGTATGAACTGGGGTGGCAGCGTGGGCTAAAGAACGGTGATGGATCAAACCCAGATCTGTTGACTGGGTGTGAGTGTTTGATTGGTTCTGATGTTCCGTCCATCACCACCCCCTTTTGTACCGCTTTGTTCGCCCTAAGTTGGCAGGGTATGCTCAGACGTGAGTCCCTTGCTCACTTTGCCACTGGATTCAAGCAAGCCTGGCTGAAGACGGCTGAAATGCCAGAAACCGGTCCTAGGAAGCTTGTTTCCAGTCCAGGGAAGGCATGTCTTGGCAGTTCGGGCTGGACTGTTCCCATGAGGCACAGGGTCAGACTGATTTGCATATGGCCATGTCTGAACTGGGGTGGCAGAGTGGGCTAAAGAACGGTGATGGATCAAACCCAGATCTGTTGACTGGGTGTGAGTGTTTGATTGGTTCTGATGCTCCGTCCATCACCACCCCCTTTTGTACCGCTTTGTTCGCCATAAGTTGGCAGGGTATGCTCAGACGTGAGTCCCTTGCTCACTTTGCCACCAGATTCAAGCAAGCCTGGCTGAAGATGGCTGAAATGCCAGAAACTGGTCCTAGGAAGCTTGTTTCCGGTCCAGGGAAGGCATGGCTTGGCAGTTCGGGCTGGACTGTTCCCATGAGGCACAGGGTCAGACTGATTTGCATATGGCCATGTCTGAACTGGGGTGGCAGAGTGGGCTAAAGAACGGTGATGGATCAAACCCAGATCTGTTGAATGGGTGTGAGTGTTTGATTGGTTCTGATGCTCCGTCCATCACCACCCCATTTTGTACCGCTTTGTTCGCCATAAGTTGGCAGGGTATGCTCATACGTGAGTCCCTTGCTCACTTTGCCACTGGATTCAAGCAAGCCTGGCTGAAGACGGCTGAAATGCCAGAAACCGGTACTAGAAAGCTTGTTTCCGGTCCAGGGAAGGCATGGCTTGGCAGTTCGGGCTGGTCTGTTCCCATGAGGCACAGGGTCAGACTGATTTGCATATGGCCATGTCTGATCTGGGGTGGCAGAGTGGGCTAAAGAACGGTGATGGATCAAACCCAGATCTGTTGACTGGGTGTGAGTGTTTGATTGGTTCTGATGCTCCGTCCATCACCACCCCCTTTTGTACCGCTTTGTTTGCCATAAGTTGGCAGGGTATGCTCAGACGTGAGTCCCTTGCTCACTTTGCCACTGGATTCAAGCAAGCCTGGCTGAAGACGGCTGAAATGCCAGAAACCGGTCCTAGGAAGCTTGTTTTCGGTCCAGGGAAGGAATGGCTTGGCAGTTCGGGCTGGACTGTTCCCATGAGGCACAGGGTCAGACTGATTTGCATATGGCCATGTCTGAACTGGGGTGGCAGAGTGGGCTAAAGAACGGTGATGGATCAAACCCAGATCTGTTGACTGGGTGTGAGTGTTTGATTGGTTCTGATGCTCCGTCCATCACCACCCCCTTTTGTACCGCTTTCTTCGCCATAAGTTGGCAGGGTATGCTCAGACGTGAGTCCCTTGCTCACTTTGCCACTGGATTCAAGCAAGCCTGGCTGAAGATGGCTGAAATGCAAGAAACCGGTCGTAGGAAGCTTGTTTCCGGTCCAGGGAAGGCATGGCTTGGCAGTTCGGGCTGGACTGTTCCCATGAGGCACAGGGTCAGACTGATTTGCATATGGCCATGTCTGAACTGGGGTGGCAGCGTGGGCTAAAGAACGGTGATGGATCAAACCTAGATCTGTTGACTGGGTGTGAGTGTTTGATTGGTTCTGATGCTCCGCCCATCACCACCCCCTTTTGTACCGCTTTGTTCGCCCTAAGTTGGCAGGGTATGTTCAGACGTGAGTCCCTTGCTCACTTTGCCACTGGATTCAAGCAAGCCTGGCTGAAAACAGCTGAAATGCCAGAAACCGGTCCTAGGAAGTTTGTTTCCGGTCCAGGGAAGGCATGTCTTGGCAGTTCGGGCTGGACTGTTCCAATGAGGCACAGGGTCAGACTGATTTGCATATGGCCATGTCTGAACTGGGGTGGCAGAGTGGGCTAAAGAACGGTGATGGATCAAACCCAGATCTGTTGACTGGGTGTGAGTGTTTGATTGGTTCTGATGCTCCGTCCATCACCACCCCCTTTGGTACCGCTTTGTTCGCCATAAGTTGGCAGGGTATGCTCAGACGTGAATCCCTTTCACACTTTGCCACTGGATTCAAGCAAGCCTGGCTGAAGACGGCTGAAATGCTAGAAACCGGTCCTAGGAAGCTTGTTTCCGGTCCAGGGAAGGCATGGCTTGGCAGTTCGGGCTGGACTGTTCCCATGAGGCACACGGTCAGACTGATTTGCATATGGCCATGTCTGAACTGGGGTGGCAGCGTGGGCTAAAGAACGGTGATGGATCAAACCCAGATCTGTTGACTGGGTGTGAGTGTTTGATTGGTTCTGATGCTCCGTCCATCACCACCCCCTTTTGTACCGCTTTGTTCGCCATAAGTTGGCAGGGTATGCTCAGACGTGAGTCCCTTGCTCACTTTGCCACCGGATTCAAGCAAGCCTGGCTGAAGACGGCTGAAATGCCAGAAAGCGGTCCTAGGAAGCTTGTTTCCGGTCCAGGGAAGGCATGGCTTGGCAGTTCTGGCTGGACTGTTCCCATGAGGCACAGGGTCAGACTGATTTGCATACGGCCATGTCTGAACTGGGGTGGCAGAGTGGGCTAAAGAACGGTGATGGATCAAACCCAGATCTGTTGACTGGGTGTGAGTGTTTGATTGGTTCTGATGCTCCGTCCATCACCACCCCCTTTTGTACCGCTTTGTTCGCCATAAGTTGGCAGGGTATGCTCAGACGTGAGTCCCTTGCTCACTTTGCCACTGGATTCAAGCAAGCCTGGCTGAAGACGGCTGAAATGCCAGAAACCGGTCCTGGGAAGCTTGTTTCCGGTCCAGGGAAGGCATGGCTTGGCAGTTCGGGCTGGTCTGTTCCCATGAGGCACAGGGTCAGACTGATTTGCATATGGCCATGTCTGAACTGGGGTGGCAGCGTGGGCTAAAGAACGGTGATGGATCAAACCCAGATCTGTTGACTGGGTGTGAGTGTTTGATTGGTTCTGATGCTCCGTCCATCACCACCCCCTTTTGTACCGCTTTGTTCGCCCTAAGTTGGCAGGGTATGCTCAGACGTGAGTCCCTTGCTCACTTTGCCACTGGATTCAAGCAAGCCTGGCTGAAGACGGCTGAAATGCCAGAAACCGGTCCTAGGAAGCTTGTTTCCGGTCCAGGGAAGGCATGTCTTGGCAGTTCGGGCTGGACTGTTCCCATGAGGCACAGGGTCAGACTGATTTGCATATGGCCATGTCTGAACTGGGATGGCAGAGTGGGCTAAAGAACGGTGATGGATCAAACCCAGATCTGTTGACTGGGTGTGAGTGTTTGATTGGTTCTGATGCTCCGTCCATCACCACCCCCTTTTGTACCGCTTTGTTCGCCATAAGTTGGCAGGGTATGCTCAGACGTGAGTCCCTTGCTCACTTTGCCACCGGACTCAAGCAAGCCTGGCTGAAGATGGCTGAAATGCAAGAAACCGGTCCTAGGAAGCTTGTTTCCAGTCCAGGGAAGGCATGGCTTGGCAGTTCGGGCTGGACTGTTCCCATGAGGCACAGGGTCAGACTGATTTGCATATGGCCATGTCTGAACTGGGGTGGCAGAGTGGGATAAAGAACAGTGATGGATCAAACCCAGATCTATTGACTGGGTGTGAGTGTTTGATTGGTTCTGATGCTTCGTCCATCACCACCCCCTTTTGTACCGCTTTGTTCGCCATAAGTTTGCAGGGTATGCTCAGACGTGAGTCCCTTGCTCACTTTGCCACTGGATTCAAGCAAGCCTGGCTGAAGACCGCTGAAATGCCAGAAACCGGTCCTAGGAAGCTTGTTTCCGGTCCAGGGAAGGCATGGCTTGGCAGTTTGGGCTGGACTGTTCTCATGAGGCACAGGGTCAGACTGATTTGCATATGGCCATGTCTGAACTGGGGTGGCAGAGTGGGCTAAAGAACGGTGATGTGTCAAACCCAGATCAGTTGACTGGGTGTGAGTGTTTGATTGGTTCTGATGCTCCGTCCATCACCACCCCCTTTTGTACCGCTTTGTTCGCCCTAAGTTGGCAGGGTATGCTCAGACGTGAGTCCCTTGCTCACTTTGCCACTGGATTCAAGCAAGCCTGGCTGAAGACGGCTGAAATGCCAGAAACCGGTCCTAGGAAGCTTGTTTCCGGTCCAGGGAAGGCATGTCTTGGCAGTTCGGGCTGGACTGTTCCCATGAGGCACAGGGTCAGACTGATTTGCATATGGCCATGTCTGAACTGGGGTGGCAGAGTGGGCTAAAGAACGGTGATGGATCAAACCCAGATCTGTTGACTGGGTGTGAGTGTTTGATTGGTTCTGATGCTCCGTCCATCACCACCCCCTTTTGTACCGCTTTGTTCGCCATAAGTTGGCAGGGTATGCTCAGAAGTGAGTCCCTTGCTCACTTTGCCACCGGATTCAAGCAAGCCTGGCTGAAGATGGCTGAAATGCCAGAAACCGGTCCTAGGAAGCTTGTTTCCAGTCCAGGGAAGGCATGGCTTGGCAGTTCGGGCTGGACTGTTCCCATGACGCACAGGTCAGACTGATTTGCATATGGCCATGTCTGAACTGGGGTGGCAGAGTGGGCTAAAGAACGGTGATGGATCAAACCCAGATCTGTTGAATGGGTGTGAGTGTTTGATTGGTTCTGATGCTCCGTCCATCACCACCCCCTTTTGTACCGCTTTGTTCGCCATAAGTTGGCAGGGTATGCTCAGACGTGAGTCCCTTGCTCACTTTGCCACTGGATTCAAGCAAGCCTGGCTGAAGACGGCTGAAATGCCAGAAACCGGTCCTAGGAAGCTTGTTTCCGGTCCAGGGAAGGCATGGCTTGGCAGTTCGGGCTGGTCTGTTCCCATGAGGCACAGGGTCAGACTGATTTGCATATGGCCATGTCTGATCTGGGGTGGCAGAGTGGGCTAAAGAACGGTGATGGATCAAACCCAGATCTGTTGACTGGGTGTGAGTGATTGATTGGTTCTGATGCTCCGTCCATCACCACCCCCTTTTGTACCGCTTTGTTCGCCATAAGTTGGCAGGGTATGCTCAGACGTGAGTCCCTTGCTCACTTTGCCACTGGGTTCAAGCAAGCCTTGCTGAAGACGGCTGAAATGCCAGAAACCAGTCCTAGGAAGCTTGTTTCCGGTCCAGGGAAGGCATGGCTTGGCAGTTCGGGCTGGTCTGTTCCCATGAGGCACAGGGTCAGACTGATTTGCATATGGCCATGTCTGAACTAGGGTGGCAGAGTGGGCTAAAGAACGGTGATGGATCAAACCCAGATCTGTTGACTGGGTGTGAGTGTTTGATTGGTTCTGATGCTCCGTCCATCACCACCCCCTTTTGTACCGCTTTGTTCGCCATAAGTTGGTAGGGTATGCTCAGACGTGAGTCCCTTGCTCACTTTGCCACTGGATTCAAGCAAGCCTGGCTGAAGATGGCTGAAATGCAAGAAACCGGTCGTAGGAAGCTTGTTTCCGGTCCAGGGAAGGCATGGCTTGGCAGTTCGGGCTGGACTGTTCCCATGAGGCACAGGGTCAGACTGATTTGCATATGGCCATGTCTGAACTGGGGTGGCAGCGTGGGCTAAAGAACGGTGATGGATCAAACCTAGATCTGTTGACTGGGTGTGAGTGTTTGATTGGTTCTGATGCTCCGTCCATCACCACCCCCTTTTGTACCGCTTTGTTCGCCCTAAGTTGGCAGGGTATGTTCAGACGTGAGTCCCTTGCTCACTTTGCCACTGGATTCAAGCAAGCCTGGCTGAAAACAGCTGAAATGCCAGAAACCGGTCCGAGGAAGTTTGTTTCCGGTCCAGGGAAGGCATGTCTTGGCAGTTCGGGCTGGACTGTTCCAATGAGGCACAGGGTCAGACTGATTTGCATATGGCCATGTCTGAACTGGGGTGGCAGAGTGGGCTAAAGAACGGTGATGGATCAAACCCAGATCTGTTGACTGGGTGTGAGTGTTTGATTGGTTCTGATGCTCCGTCCATCACCACCCCCTTTGGTACCGCTTTGTTCGCCATAAGTTGGCAGGGTATGCTCAGACGTGAATCCCTTTCACACTTTGCCACTGGATTCAAGCAAGCCTGGCTGAAGACGGCTGAAATGCTAGAAACCGGTCCTAGGAAGCTTGTTTCCGGTCCAGGGAAGGCATGGCTTGGCAGTTCGGGCTGGACTGTTCCCATGAGGCACACGGTCAGACTGATTTGCATATGGCCATGTCTGAACTGGGGTGGCAGCGTGGGCTAAAGAACGGTGATGGATCAAACCCAGATCTGTTGACTGGGTGTGAGTGTTTGATTGGTTCTGATGCTCCGTCCATCACCACCCCCTTTTGTACCGCTTTGTTCGCCATAAGTTGGCAGGGTATGCTCAGACGTGAGTCCCTTGCTCACTTTGCCACCGGATTCAAGCAAGCCTGGCTGAAGACGGCTGAAATGCCAGAAACCGGTCCTAGGAAGCTTGTTTCCGGTCCAGGGAAGGCATGGCTTGGCAGTTCTGGCTGGACTGTTCCCATGAGGCACAGGGTCAGACTGATTTGCATACGGCCATGTCTGAACTGGGGTGGCAGAGTGGGCTAAAGAACGGTAATGGATCAAACCCAGATCTGTTGACTGGGTGTGAGTGTTTGATTGGTTCTGATGCTCCGTCCATCACCACCCCCTTTTGTACCGCTTTGTTCGCCATAAGTTGGCAGGGTATGCTCAGACGTGAGTCCCTTGCTCACTTTGCCACTAGATTCAAGCAAGCCTGGCTGAAGACGGCTGAAATGCCAGAAACCGGTCCTGGGAAGCTTGTTTCCGGTCCAGGGAAGGCATGGCTTGGCAGTTCGGGCTGGTCTGTTCCCATGAGGCACAGGGTCAGACTGATTTGCATATGGCCATGTCTGAACTGGGGTGGCAGCGTGGGCTAAAGAACGGTGATGGATCAAACCCAGATCTGTTGACTGGGTGTGAGTGTTTGATTGGTTCTGATGCTCCGTCCATCACCACCCCCTTTTGTACCGCTTTGTTCGCCCTCAGTTGGCAGGGTATGCTCAGACGTGAGTCCCTTGCTCACTTTGCCACTGGATTCAAGCAAGCCTGGCTGAAGACGGCTGAAATGCCAGAAACCGGTCCTAGGAAGCTTGTTTCCGGTCCAGGGAAGGCATGTCTTGGCAGTTCGGGCTGGACTGTTCCCATGAGGCACAGGGTCAGACTGATTTGCATATGGCCATGTCTGAACTGGGATGGCAGAGTGGGCTAAAGAACGGTGATGGATCAAACCCAGATCTGTTGACTGGGTGTGAGTGTTTGATTGGTTCTGATGCTCCGTCCATCACCACCCCCTTTTGTACCGCTTTGTTCGCCATAAGTTGGCAGGGTATGCTCAGACGTGAGTCCCTTGCTCACTTTGCCACCGGACTCAAGCAAGCCTGGCTGAAGATGGCTGAAATGCAAGAAACCGGTCCTAGGAAGCTTGTTTCCAGTCCAGGGAAGGCATGGCTTGGCAGTTCGGGCTGGACTGTTCCCATGAGGCACAGGGTCAGACTGATTTGCATATGGCCATGTCTGAACTGGGGTGGCAGAGTGGGCTAAAGAACGGTGATGCATCAAACCCAGATCTGTTGAATGGGTGTGAGTGTTTGATTGGTTCTGATGCTCCGTCCATCACCACCCCCTTTTGTACCGCTTTGTTCGCCATAAGTTGGCAGGGTATGCTCAGACGTGAGTCCCTTGCTCACTTTGCCACTGGATTCAAGCAAGCCTGGCTGAAGACGGCTGAAATGCCAGAAACCGGTCCTAGGAAGCTTGTTTCCGGTCCAGGGAAGGCATGGCTTGGCAGTTCGGGCTGGTCTGTTCCCATGAGGCACAGGGTCAGACATATTTGCATATGGCCATGTCTGATCTGGGGTGGCAGAGTGGGCTAAAGAACGGTGATGGATCAAACCCAGATCTGTTGACTGGGTGTGAGTGATTGATTGGTTCTGATGCTCCGTCCATCACCACCCCCTTTTGTACCGCTTTGTTCGCCATAAGTTGGCAGGGTATGCTCAGACGTGAGTCCCTTGCTCACTTTGCCACTGGATTCAAGCAAGCCTTGCGGAAGACGGCTGAAATGCCAGAAACCAGTCCTAGGAAGCTTGTTTCCGGTCCAGGGAAGGCATGGCTTGGCAGTTCGGGCTGGTCTGTTCCTATGAGGCACAGGGTCAGACTGATTTGCATATGGCCATGTCTGAACTAGGGTGGCAGAGTGGGCTAAAGAACGGTGATGGATCAAACCCAGATCTGTTGACTGGGTGTGAGTGTTTGATTGGTTCTGATGCTCCGTCCATCACCACCCCCTTTTGTACCGCTTTGTTCGCCATAAGTTGGTAGGGTATGCTCAGACGTGAGTCCCTTGCTCACTTTGCCACTGGATTCAAGCAAGCCTGGCTGAAGACGGCTGAAATGCCAGAAACCGGTCCTAGGAAGCTTGTTTCCGGTCCAGGGAAGGCATGGCTTGGCAGTTCGGGCTGGACTGTTCCCATGAGGCACAGGGTCAGACTGATTTGCATATGGCCATGTCTGAACTGGGTTGGCAGCGTGGGCTAAAGAACGGTGATGGATCAAACCCAGATCTGTTGACTGGGTGTGAGTTTTTTATTGGTTCTGATGCTCCGTCCATCACCACCCCCTTTTGTACCGCTTTGTTCGCAATAAGTTGGCAGGGTATGCTCAGACGTGAGTCCCTTGCTCACTTTGCCACTGGATTCAAGCAAGCCCGGCTGAAGACGGCTGAAATGCCAGAAACCGGTCCTAGGAAGCTTGTTTCCGGTTCAGGGAAGGCATGGCTTGGCAGTTCGGGCTGGACTGTTCCCATGAGGCACAGGGTCAGACTGATTTGCATATGGCCATGTCTGAACTGGGGTGGCAGAGTGGGATAAAGAACAGTGATGGATCAAACCCAGATCTATTGACTGGGTGTGAGTGTTTGATTGGTTCTGATGCTCCGTCCATCACCACCCCCTTTTGTACCGCTTTGTTCGCCATAAGTTTGCAGGGTATGCTCAGACGTGAGTCCCTTGCTCACTTTGCCACTGGATTCAAGCAAGCCTGGCTGAAGACGGCTGAAATGCCAGAAACCGGTCCTAGGAAGCTTGTTTCCGGTCCAGGGAAGGCATGGCTTGGCAGTTTGGGCTGGACTGTTCTCATGAGGCACAGGGTCAGACTGATTTGCATATGGCCATGTCTGAACTGGGGTGGCAGAGTGGGCTAAAGAACGGTGATGTGTCAAACCCAGATCAGTTGACTGGGTGTGAGTGTTTGATTGGTTCTGATGCTCCGTCCATCACCACCCCCTTTTGTACCGCTTTGTTCGCCCTAAGTTGGCAGGGTATGCTCAGACGTGAGTCCCTTGCTCACTTTGCCACTGGATTCAAGCAAGCCTGGCTGAAGACGGCTGAAATGCCAGAAACCGGTCCTAGGAAGCTTGTTTCCGGTCCAGGGAAGGCATGTCTTGGCAGTTCGGGCTGGACTGTTCCCATGAGGCACAGGGTCAGACTGATTTGCATATGGCCATGTCTGAACTGGGGTGGCAGAGTGGGCTAAAGAACGGTGATGGATCAAACCCAGATCTGTTGACTGGGTGTGAGTGTTTGATTGGTTCTGATGCTCCGTCCATCACCACCCCCTTTTGTACCGCTTTGTTCGCCATAAGTTGGCAGGGTATGCTCAGACGTGAGTCCCTTGCTCACTTTGCCACCGGATTCAAGCAAGCCTGGCTGAAGATGGCTGAAATGCCAGAAACCGGTCCTAGGAAGCTTGTTTCCAGTCCAGGGAAGGCATGGCTTGGCAGTTCGGGCTGGACAGTTCCCATGACGCACAGGGTCAGACTGATTTGCATATGGCCATGTCTGAACTGGGGTGGCAGAGTGGGCTAAAGAACGGTGATGGATCAAACCCAGATCTGTTGAATGGGTGTGAGTGTTTGATTGGTTCTGATGCTCCGTCCATCACCACCCCCTTTTGTACCGCTTTGTTCGCCATAAGTTGGCAGGGTATGCTCAGACGTGAGTCCCTTGCTCACTTTGCCACTGGATTCAAGCAAGCCTGGCTGAAGACGGCTGAAATGCCAGAAACCGGTCCTAGGAAGCTTGTTTCCGGTCCAGGGAAGGCATGGCTTGGCAGTTCGGGCTGGTCTGTTCCCATGAGGCACAGGGTCAGACTGATTTGCATATGGCCATGTCTGATCTGGGGTGGCAGAGTGGGCTAAAGAACGGTGATGGATCAAACCCAGATCTGTTGACTGGGTGTGAGTGATTGAGTGGTTCTGATGCTCCGTCCATCACCACCCCCTTTTGTACCGCTTTGTTCGCCATAAGTTGGCAGGGTATGCTCAGACGTGAGTCCCTTGCTCACTTTGCCACTGGGTTCAAGCAAGCCTTGCTGAAGACGGCTGAAATGCCAGAAACCAGTCCTAGGAAGCTTGTTTCCGGTCCAGGGAAGGCATGGCTTGGCAGTTCGGGCTGGTCTGTTCCCATGAGGCACAGGGTCAGACTGATTTGCATATGGCCATGTCTGAACTAGGGTGGCAGAGTGGGCTAAAGAACGGTGATGGATCAAACCCAGATCTGTTGACTGGGTGTGAGTGTTTGATTGGTTCTGATGCTCCGTCCATCACCACCCCCTTTTGTACCGCTTTGTTCGCCATAAGTTGGTAGGGTATGCTCAGACGTGAGTCCCTTGCTCACTTTGCCACTGGATTCAAGCAAGCCTGGCTGAAGACGGCTGAAATGCCAGAAACCGGTCCTAGGAAGCTTGTTTCCGGTCCAGGGAAGGCATGGCTTGGCAGTTCGGGCTGGACTGTTCCCATGAGGCACAGGGTCAGACTGATTTGCATATGGCCATGTCTGAACTGGGGTGGCAGCGTGGGCTAAAGAACGGTGATGGATCAAACCCAGATCTGTTGACTGGGTGTGAGTTTTTTATTGGTTCTGATGCTCCGTCCATCACCACCCCCTTTTGTACCGCTTTGTTCGCAATAAGTTGGCAGGGTATGCTCAGACGTGAGTCCCTTGCTCACTTTGCCACTGGATTCAAGCAAGCCCGGCTGAAGACGGCTGAAATGCCAGAAACCGGTCCTAGGAAGCTTGTTTCCGGTTCAGGGAAGGCATGGCTTGGCAGTTCGGGCTGGACTGTTCCCATGAGGCACAGGGTCAGACTGATTTGCATATGGCCATGTCTGAACTGGGGTGGCAGAGTGGGCTAAAGAACAGTGATGGATCAAACCCAGATCTGTTGACTGGGTGTGAGTGTTTGATTGGTTCTGATGCTCCGTCCATCACCACCCCCTTTTGTACCGCTTTGTTCGCCATAAGTTTGCAGGGTATGCTCAGACGTGAGTCCCTTGCTCACTTTGCCACTGGATTCAAGCAAGCCTGGCTGAAGACGGCTGAAATGCCAGAAACCGGTCCTAGGAAGCTTGTTTCCGGTCCAGGGAAGGCATGGCTTGGCAGTTTGGGCTGGACTGTTCTCATGAGGCACAGGGTCAGACTGATTTGCATATGGCCATGTCTGAACTGGGGTGGCAGAGTGGGCTAAAGAACGGTGATGTGTCAAACCCAGATCAGTTGACTGGGTGTGAGTGTTTGATTGGTTCTGATGCTCCTTCCATCACCACCCCCTTTTGTACCGCTTTGTTTGCCATAAGTTGGCAGGGTATGCTCAGACGTGAATCCCTTGCTCACTCTGCCACTGGATTCAAGCAAGCCTGGCTGAAGACAGCTGAAATGCCAGAAACCGCTCCTAGGAACCTTGTTTCCGGTCCAGGGAAGGCATGGCTTGGCAGTTCGGGCTAGTCTGTTACCATGGGGCACAGGGTCAGACTCATTTGCATATGGCCATGTCTGAACTGGAGTGGCAGAGTGGGCTAAAGAACGGTGATGGATCAAACCCAGATCTGTTGACTGGGTGTGAGTGTTTGATTGGTTCGGATGCTCTGTCCATCACCACCCCCTTTTGTACCGCTTTGTTCGCCATCAGTTGGCAGGGTATGCTCAGACTTGAGTCCCTTGCTCACTTTGCCACTGGATTCAAGCAAGCCTGGCTGAAGACGGCTGAAATGCCAGAAACCGGTCCTAGGAAGCTTTTTTCCGGTCCAGGGAAGGCATGGCTTGGCAGTTCGGGCTGGACTGTTCCCATGAGGCACAGGGTCAGACTGATTTGCATATGGCCATGTCTGAACTGGGGTGGCAGAGTGGGCTAAAGAACGGTGATGGATCAAACCCAGATCTGTTGACTGGGTGTGAGTGTTTGATTGGTTCTGATGCTCCGTCCATCACCACCCCCTTTTGTACCGCTTTCTTCGCCATAAGTTGGCAGGGTATGCTCAGACGTGAGTCCCTTGCTCACTTTGCCACTGGATTCAAGCACGCCTGGCTGAGGATGGCTTAAATGCCAGAAACCGGTCCTAGGAAGCTTGTTTCCGGTCCAGGGAAGGCATGGCTTGGCAGTTCGGGCTGGACTGTTCCCATGAGGCACAGGGTCAGACTGATTTGCATATGGCCATGATAAACTGGGGTGGCAGAGTGGGCTAAAGAACGGTGATGGATCAAACCCAGATCTGTTGACTGGGTGTGAGTGTTTGATTGGTTCTGACGCTCCGTCCATCACCACCTCTTTTGTACCGCTTTGTTTGCCATAAGTTGGCAGGGTATGCTCAGACGTGAGTCCCTTGCTCACTTCGCCACTGGATTCAAGCAAGCCTGCCTGAAGACGGCTGAAATGCCAGAAACCGGTCCTAGGAAGCTTGTTTCTGGTCCAGGGAAGGCATGGCTTGGCAGTTCGGGCTGGACTGTTCCCATGAGGCAAAGGGTCAGACTGATTTGCATATGGCCATGTCTGAACTGGGGTGGCAGCGTGGGCTAAAGAACAGTGATGGATCAAACCCAGATCTGTTGACTGGGTGTGAGTGTTTGATTGGTTCTGATGCTCCGTCCATCACCACCCCCTTTTGTACCGCTTTGTTCGCCCTAAGTTGGCAGGGTATGCTCAGACGTGAGTCCCTTGCTCACTTTGCCACTGGATTCAAGCAAGCCTGGCTGAAAACAGCTGAAATGCCAGAAACCGGTCCTAGGAAGTTTGTTTCCGGTCCAGGGAAGGCATGTCTTGGCAGTTCGGGCTGGACTGTTCCAATGAGGCACAGGGTCAGACTGATTTGCATATGGCCATGTCTGAACTGGGGTGGCAGAGTGGGCTAAAGAACGGTGATGGATCAAACCCAGATCTGTTGACTGGGTGTGAGTGTTTGATTGGTTCTGATGCTCCGTCCATCACCACCCCCTTTGGTACCGCTTTGTTCGCTATAAGTTGGCAGGGTATGCTCAGACGTGAATCCCTTTCTCACTTTGCCACTGGATTCAAGCAAGCCTGGCTGAAGACGGCTGAAATGCTAGAAACCGGTCCTAGGAAGCTTGTTTCCGGTCCAGGGAAGGCATGGCTTGGCAGTTCGGGCTACTCTGTTCCCATGAGGCACAGGGTCAGACTGATTTGCATATGGCCATGTCTGAACTGGGGTGGCAGCGTGGGCTAAAGAACGGTGATGGATCAAACCCAGATCTGTTGACTGGGTGTGAGTGTTTGATTGGTTCTGATGCTCCGTCCATCACCACCCCCTTTTGTACCGCTTTGTTCGCCCTAAGTTGGCAGGGTATGCTCAGACGTGAGTCCCTTGCTCACTTTGCCACTGGATTCAAGCAAGCCTGGCTGAAGACGGCTGAAATGCCAGAAACCGGTCCTAGGAAGCTTGTTTCCGGTCCAGGGAAGGCATGTCTTGGCAGTTCGGGCTGGACTGTTCCCATGAGGCACAGGGTCAGACTGATTTGCATATGGCCATGTCTGAACTGGGGTGGCAGAGTGGGCTAAAGAACGGTGATGGATCAAACCCAGATCTGTTGACTGGGTGTGAGTGTTTGATTGGTTCTGATGCTCCGTCCATCACCACCCCCTTTTGTACCGCTTTGTTCGCCCTAAGTTGGCAGGGTATGCTCAGACGTGAGTCCCTTGCTCACTTTGCCACTGGATTCAAGCAAGCCTGGCTCAAGACGGCTGAAATGCCAGAAACCGGTCCTAGGAAGCTTGTTTCCGGTCCAGGGAAGGCATGTCTTGGCAGATCGGGCTGGACTGTTCCCATGAGGCACAGGGTCAGACTGATTTGCATATGGCCATGTCTGAACTGGGGTGGCAGAGTGGGCTAAAGAACGGTGATGAATCAAACCCAGATCTGTTGACTGGGTGTGAGTGTTTGATTGGTTCTGATGCTCCGTCCATCACCACCCCCTTTTGTACCGCTTTGTTCGCCATAAGTTGGCAGGGTATGCTCAGACGTGAGTCCCTTGCTCACTTTGCCTCCGGATTCAAGCAAGCCTGGCTGAACATGGCTGAAATGCCAGAAACCGGTCCTAGGAAGCTTGTTTCCAGTCCAGGGAAGGCATGGCTTGGCAGTTCGGGCTGGACTGTTCCCATGAGGCACAGGGTCAGACTGATTTGCATATGGCCATGTCTGAACTGGGGTGGCAGAGTGGGCTAAAGAACGGTGATGGATCAAACCCAGATCTGTTGAATGGGTGTGAGTGTTTGATTGGTTCTGATGCTCCGTCCATCACCACCCCCTTTTGTACCGCTTTGTTCGCCATAAGTTGGCAGGGTATGCTCAGACGTGAGTCCCTTGCTCACTTTGCCACTGGATTCAAGCAAGCCTGGCTGAAGACGGCTGAAATGCCAGAAACCGGTCCTAGGAAGCTTGTTTCCGGTCCAGGGAAGGCATGGCTTGGCAGTTCGGGCTGGTCTGTTCCCATGAGGCACAGGGTCAGACTGATTTGCATATGGCCATGTCTGATCTGGGGTGGCAGAGTGGGCTAAAGAACGGTGATGGATCAAACCCAGATCTGTTGACTGGGTGTGAGTGATTGATTGGTTCTGATGCTCCGTCCATCACCACCCCTTTTGTACCGCTTTGTTCGCCATAAGTTGGCAGGGTATGCTCAGACGTGAGTCCCTTGCTCACTTTGCCACTGGATTCAAGCAAGCCTTGCTGAAGACGGCTGAAATGCCAGAAACCATTCCTAGGAAGCTTGTTTCCGGTCCAGGGAAGGCATGGCTTGGCAGTTCGGGCTTGTCTGTTCCCATGAGGCACAGGGTCAGACTGATTTGCATATGGCCATGTCTGAACTAGGGTGGCAGAGTGGGCTAAAGAACGGTGATGGATCAAACCCAGATCTGTTGACTGGGTGTGAGTGTTTGATTGGTTCTGATGCTCTGTCCATCACCACCCCCTTTTGTACCGCTTTGTTCGCCATAAGTTGGTAGGGTATGCTCAGACGTGAGTCCCTTGCTCACTTTGCCACTGGATTCAAGCAAGCCTGGCTGAAGACGGCTGAAATGCCAGAAACCGGTCCTAGGAAGCTTGTATCCGGTCCAGGGAAGGCATGGCTTGGCAGTTCGGGATGGACTGTTCCCATGAGGCACAGGGTCAGACTGATTTGCATATGGCCATGTCTGAACTGGGATGGCAGAGTGGGCTAAAGAACGGTGATGGATCAAACCCAGATCTGTTGACTGGGTGTGAGTGTTTTATTGGTTCTGATGCTCCGTCCATCACCACCCCCTTTTGTACCGCTTTGTTCGCAATAAGTTGGCAGGGTATGCTCAGACGTGAGTCCCTTGCTCACTTTGCCACTGGATTCAAGCAAGCCCGGCTGAAGACGGCTGAAATGCCAGAAACCGGTCCTAAGAAGCTTGTTTCCGGTTCAGGGAAGGCATGGCTTGGCAGTTCGGGCTGGACTGTTCCCATGAGGCACAGGGTCAGACTGATTTGCATATGGCCATGTCTGAACTGGGGTGGCAGAGTGGGCTAAAGAACAGTGATGGATCAAACCCAGATCTGTTGACTGGGTGTGAGTGTTTGATTGGTTCTGATGCTCCGTCCATCACCACCCCCTTTTGTACCGCTTTGTTCGCCCTAAGTTGGCAGGGTATGCTCAGACGTGAGTCCCTTGCTCACTTTGCCACTGGATTCAAGCAAGCCTGGCTGAAGACGGCTGAAATGCCAGAAACCGGTCCTAGGAAGCTTGTTTCCGGTCCAGGGAAGGCATGTCTTGGCAGTTCGGGCTGGACTGTTCCCATGAGGCACAGGGTCAGACTGATTTGCATATGGCCATGTCTGAACTGGGGTGGCAGAGTGGGCTAAAGAACGGTGATGGATCAAACCCAGATCTGTTGACTGGGTGTGAGTGTTTGATTGGTTCTGATGCTCCGTCCATCACCACCCCCTTTTGTACCGCTTTGTTCGCCATAAGTTGGCAGGGTATGCTCAGACGTGAGTCCCTTGCTCACTTTGCCACCGGATTCAAGCAAGCCTGGCTGAAGATGGCTGAAATGCCAGAAACCGGTCCTAGGAAGCTTGTTTCCAGTCCAGGGAAGGCATGGCTTGGCAGTTCGGGCTGGACTGTTCCCATGAGGCACAGGGTCAGACTGATTTGCATATGGCCATGTCTGAACTGGGGTGGCAGAGTGGGCTAAAGAACGGTGATGGATCAAACCCAGATCTGTTGAATGGGTGTGAGTGTTTGATTGGTTCTGATGCTATGTCCATCACCACCCCCTTTTGTACCGCTTTGTTCGCCATAAGTTGGCAGGGTATGCTCAGACGTGAGTCCCTTGCTCACTTTGCCACTGGATTCAAGCAAGCCTGGCTGAAGACGGCTGAAATGCCAGAAACCGGTCCTAGGAAGCTTGTTTCCGGTCCAGGGAAGGCATGGCTTGGCAGTTCGAGCTGGTCTGTTCCCATGAGGCACAGGGTCAGACTGATTTGCATATGGCCATGTCTGATCTGGGGTGGCAGAGTGGGCTAAAGAACGGTGATGGATCAAACCCAGATCTGTTGACTGGGTGTGAGTGATTGATTGGTTCTGATGCTCCGTCCATCACCACCCCTTTTGTACCGCTTTGTTCGCCATAAGTTGGCAGGGTATGCTCAGACGTGAGTCCCTTGCTCACTTTGCCACTGGATTCAAGCAAGCCTTGCTGAAGACGGCTGAAATGCCAGAAACCAGTCCTAGGAAGCTTGTTTCCGGTCCAGTGAAGGCATGGCTTGGCAGTTCGGGCTGGTCTGTTCCCATGAGGCACAGGGTCAGACTGATTTGCATATGGCCATGTCTGAACTAGGGTGGCAGAGTGGGCTAAAGAACGGTGATGGATCAAACCCAGATCTTTTGACTGGGTGTGAGTGTTTGATTGGTTCTGATGCTCCGTCCATCACCACCCCCTTTTGTACCGCTTTGTTCGCAATAAGTTGGCAGGGTATGCTCAGACGTGAGTCCCTTGCTCACTTTGCCACTGGATTCAAGCAAGCCGGGCTGAAGACGGCTGAAATGCCAGAAACCGGTCCTAGGAAGCTTGTTTCCGGTTCAGGGAAGGCATGGCTTGGCAGTTCGGGCTGGACTGTTCCCATTAAGCACAGGGTCAGACTAATTTGCATATGGCCATGTCTGAACTGGGGTGGCAGAGTGGGCTAAAGAACGGTGATGGATCAAACCCAGATCTGTTGACTGGGTGTGAGTGTTTGATTGGTTCTGATGCTCCGTCCATCACCACCCCCTTTTGTACCGCTTTGTTCACCATAAGTTGGCAGGGTATGCTCAGACGTGAGTCCCTTGCTCACTTTGCCACTGGATTCAAGCAAGCCCCGCTGAAGACGGCTGAAATGCCAGAAACCGGCGCTAAGAAGCTTGTTTCCGGTTCAGGGAAGGCATGGCTTGGCAGTTCGGGCTGGACTGTTCCCATGAGGCACAGGGTCAGACTGATTTGCATATGGCCATGTCTGAACTGGGGTGGCAGAGTGGGCTAAAGAACAGTGATGGATCAAACCCAGATCTGTTGACTGGGTGTGAGTGTTTGATTGGTTCTGATGCTCCGTCCATCACCACCCCCTTTTGTACCGCTTTGTTCGCCATAAGTTTGCAGGGTATGCTCAGACGTGAGTCCCTTGCTCACTTTGCCACTGGATTCAAGCAAGCCTGGCTGAAGACGGCTGAAATGCCAGAAACCGGTCCTAGGAAGCTTGTTTCCGGTCCAGGGAAGGCATGGCTTGGCAGTTCGGGCTAGACTGTTCTCATGAGGCACAGGGTCAGACTGATTTGCATATGGCCATGTCTGAACTGGGGTGGCAGAGTGGGCTAAAGAACGGTGATGTGTCAAACCCAGATCTGTTGACTGGGTGTGAGTGTTTGATTGGTTCTGATGCTCCTTCCATCACCACCCCCTTTTGTACCGCTTTGTTTGCCATAAGTTGGCAGGGTATGCTCAGACGTGAATCCCTTGCTCACTTTGCCACTGGATTCAAGCAAGCCTGGCTGAAGACGGCTGAAATGCCAGAAACCGCTCCTAGGAAGCTTGTTTCCGGTCCAGGGAAGGCATGGCTTGGCAGTTCGGGCTAGTCTGTTACCATGAGGCACAGGGTCAGACTCATTTGCATATGGCCATGTCTGAACTGGAGTGGCAGAGTGGGCTAAAGAACGGTGATGGATCAAACCCAGATCTGTTGACTGGGTGTGAGTGTTTGATTGGTTTTGATGCTCTGTCCATCACCACCCCCTTTTGTACCGCTTTGTTCGCCATCAGTTGGCAGGGTATGCTCAGACTTGAGTCCCTTGCTCACTTTGCCACTGGATTCAAGCAAGCCTGGCTGAAGATGGCTGAAATGCCAGAAACCAGTCCTAGGAAGCTTGTTTCCGGTCCAGGGAAGGCATGGCTTGGCAGGTCGGGCTGGACTGTTGCCATGAGGCACAGGGTCAGACTGATTTGCATATGGCCATGTCGGAACTGGGGTGGCAGAGTGGGCTAAAGAACGGTGATGGATCAAACCCAGATCTGTTGACTGGGTGTGAGTGTTTGATTGGTTCTGATGCTCCGTCCATCACCACCCCCTTTTGTACCGCTTTGTTCGCAATAAGTTGGCAGGGTATGCTCAGACGTGAGTCCCTTGCTCACTTTGCCACTGGATTCAAGCAAGCCCGGCTGAAGACGGCTGAAATGCCAGAAACCGGTCCTAGGAAGCTTGTTTCCGGTTCAGGGAAGGCATGGCTTGGCAGTTCGGGCTGGACTGTTCCCATTAAGCACAGGGTCAGACTGATTTGCATATGGCCATGTCTGAACTGGGGTGGCAGAGTGGGCTAAAGAACGGTGATGGATCAAACCCAGATCTGTTGACTGGGTGTGAGTGTTTGATTGGTTCTGATGCTCCGTCCATCACCACCCTCTTTTGTACCGCTTTCTTCGCCATAAGTTGGCAGGGTATGCTCAGACGTGAGTCCCTTGCTCACTTTGCCACTGGATTCAAGCAAGCCTGGCTGAAGACAGCTGAAATGCCAGAAACCGGTCCTAGGAAGCTTGTTTCCGGTCCAGGGAAGGCATGTCTTGGCAGTTCGGGCTGGACTGTTCCCATGAGGCACAGGGTCAGACTGATTTGCATATGGCCATGTCTGAACTGGGGTGGCAGAGTGGGCTAAAGAACGGTGATGGATCAAACCCAGATCTGTTGACTGGGTGTGAGTGTTTGATTGGTTCTGATGCTCCGTCTATCACCACCCCCTTTGGTACCGCTTTGTTCGCCATAAGTTGGCAGGGTATGCTCAGACGTGAGTCCTTTTCTAACTTTGCCACTGGATTCAAGCAAGCCTGGCTGAAGATGGCTGAAATGCTAGAAACCGGTCCTAGGAAGCTTGTTTCCGGTCCAGGGAAGGCATGGCTTGGCAGTTCGGGCTGGACTGTTCCCATGAGGCACAGGGTCAGACTGATTTGCATATGGCCATGTCTGAACTGGGGTGGCAGAGTGGGCTAAAGAACGGTGATGGATCAAACCCAGATCTGTTGACTGGGTGTGAGTGTTTGATTGGTTCTGATGCTCCGTCCATCACCACCCCCTTTTGTACCGCTTTGTTCGCCCTAAGTTGGCAGGGTATGCTCAGACGTGAGTCCCTTGCTCACTTTGCCACTGGATTCAAGCAAGCCTGGTTGAAGACGGCTGAAATGCCAGAAACCGGTCCTAGGAAGCTTGTTTCCGGTCCAGGGAAGGCATGTCTTGGCAGTTCGGGCTGGACTGTTCCCATGAGGCACAGGGTCAGACTGATTTGCATATGGCCATGTCTGAACTGGGGTGGCAGAGTGGGCTAAAGAACGGTGATGGATCAAACCCAGATCTGTTGACTGGGTGTGAGTGTTTGATTGGTTCTGATGCTCCGTCCATCACCACCCCCTTTTGTACCGCTTTGTTCGCCATAAGTTGGCAGGGTATGCTCAGACGTGAGTCCCTTGCTCACTTTGCCACCAGATTCAAGCAAGCCTGGCTGAAGATGGCTGAAATGCCAGAAACCGGTCCTAGGAAGCTTGTTTCCGGTCCAGGGAAGGCATGGCTTGGCAGTTCGGGCTGGACTGTTCCCATGAGGCACAGGGTCAGACTGATTTGCATATGGCCATGTCTGAACTGGGGTGGCAGAGTGGGCTAAAGAACGGTGATGGATCAAACCCAGATCTGTTGAATGGGTGTGAGTGTTTGATTGGTTCTGATGCTCCGTCCATCACCACCCCATTTTGTACCGCTTTGTTCGCCATAAGTTGGCAGGGTATGCTCATACGTGAGTCCCTTGCTCACTTTGCCACTGGATTCAAGCAAGCCTGGCTGAAGACGGCTGAAATGCCAGAAACCGGTACTAGGAAGCTTGTTTCCGGTCCAGGGAAGGCATGGCTTGGCAGTTCGGGCTTGTCTGTTCCCATGAGGCACAGGGTCAGACTGATTTGCATATGGCCATGTCTGATCTGGGGTGGCAGAGTGGGCTAAAAAACGGTGATGGATCAAACCCAGATCTGTTGACTGGGTGTGAGTGTTTGATTGGTTCTGATGCTCCGTCCATCACCACCCCCTTTTGTACCGCTTTGTTTGCCATAAGTTGGCAGGGTATGCTCTGACGTGAGTCCCTTGCTCACTTTGCTACTGGATTCAAGCAAGCCTGGCTGAAGACGGCTGAAATGCCAGAAACCGGTCCTAGGAAGCTTGTTTTCGGTCCAGGGAAGGAATGGCTTGGCAGTTCGGGCTGGACTGTTCCCATGAGGCACAGGGTCAGACTGATTTGCATATGGCCATGTCTGAACTGGGGTGGCAGAGTGGGCTAAAGAACGGTGATGGATCAAACCCAGATCTGTTGACTGGGTGTGAGTGTTTGATTGGTTCTGATGCTCCGTCCATCACCACCCCCTTTTGTACCGCTTTCTTCGCCATAAGTTGGCAGGGTATGCTCAGACGTGAGTCCCTTGCTCACTTTGCCACTGGATTCAAGCAAGCCTGGCTGAAGATGGCTGAAATGCAAGAAACCGGTCCTAGGAAGCTTGTTTCCGGTCCAGGGAAGGCATGGCTTGGCAGTTCGGGCTGGACTGTTCCCATGAGGCACAGGTTCAGACTGATTTGCATATGGCCATGTCTGAACTGGGGTGGCAGCGTGGGCTAAAGAACGGTGATGGATCAAACCCAGATCTGTTGACTGGGTGTGAGTGTTTGATTGGTTCTGATGCTCCGTCCATCACCACCCCCTTTTCTACCGCTTTGTTCGCCCTAAGTTGGCAGGGTATGCTCAGACGTGAGTCCCTTGCTCACTTTGCCACCAGATTCAAGCAAGCCTGGCTGAAGATGGCTGAAATGCCAGAAACCGGTCCTAGGAAGCTTGTTTCCGGTCCAGGGAAGGCATGGCTTGGCAGTTCGGGCTGGACTGTTCCCATGAGGCACAGGTTCAGACTGATTTGCATATGGCCATGTCTGATCTGGGGTGGCAGAGTGGGCTAAAGAACGGTGATGGATCAAACCCAGATCTGTTGACTGGGTGTGAGTGTTTGATTGGTTCTGATGCTCCGTCCATCACCACCCCCTTTTGTACCGCTTTGTTTGCCATAAGTTGGCAGGGTATGCTCAGACGTGAGTCCCTTGCTCACTTTGCCACTGGATTCAAGCAAGCCTGGCTGAAGACGGCTGAAATGCCAGAAACCGGTCCTAGGAAGCTTGTTTCCGGTCCAGGGAAGGCATGGCTTGGCAGTTCGGGCTGGTCTGTTCCCATGAGGCACAGGGTCAGACTGATTTGCATATGGCCATGTCTGATCTGGGGTGGCAGAGTGGGCTAAAGAACGGTGATGGATCAAACCCAGATCTGTTGACTGGGTGTGAGTGATTGATTGGTTCTGATGCTCCGTCCATCACCACCCCCTTTTGTACCGCTTTGTTCGCCATAAGTTGGCAGGGTATGCTCAGACGTGAGTCCCTTGCTCACTTTGCCACTGGATTCAAGCAAGCCTTGCTGAAGACGGCTGAAATGCCAGAAACCAGTCCTAGGAAGCTTGTTTCCGGTCCAGGGAAGGCATGGCTTGGCAGTTCGGGCTGGTCTGTTCCCATGAGGCACAGGGTCAGACTGATTTGCATATGGCAATGTCTGAACTAGGGTGGCAGAGTGGGCTAAAGAACGGTGATGGATCAAACTCAGATCTGTTGACTGGGTGTGAGTGTTTGATTAGTTCTGATGCTCCGTCCATCACCACCCCCTTTTGTACCGCTTTGTTCGCCATAAGTTGGCAGGGTATGCTCAGACGTGAGTCCCTTGCTCACTTTGCCACCGGATTCAAGCAAGCCTGGCTGAAGACGGCTGAAATGCCAGAAACCGGTCCTAGGAAGCTTGTTTCCGGTCCAGGGAAGGCATGGCTTGGCAGTTCGGGCTGGACTGTTCCCATGAGGCACAGGGTCAGACTGATTTGCATATGGCCATGTCTGAACTGGGGTGGCAGAGTGGGCTAAAGAATGGTGATGGATCAAACCCAGATCTGTTGAATGGGTGTGAGTGTTTGATTGGTTCTGATGCTCCGTCCATCACCACCCCCTTTTGTACCGCTTTATTCGCCATAAGTTGGCAGGGTATGCTCAGACGTGAGTCCCTTGCTCACTTTGCCACTGGATTCAAGCAAGCCTGGCTGAAGACGGCTGAAATGCCAGAAACCGGTCCTAGGAAGCTTGTTTCCGGTCCAGGGAAGGCATGGCTTGGCAGTTCGGGCTGGTCTGTTCCCATGAGGCACAGGGTCAGACTGATTTGCATATGGCCATGTCTGATCTGGGGTGGCAGAGTGGGCTAAAGAACGGTGATGGATCAAACCCAGATCTGTTGACTGGGTGTGAGTGATTGATTGGTTCTGATGCTCCGTCCATCACCACCCCCTTTTGTACCGCTTTGTTCGCCATAAGTTGGCAGGGTATGCTCAGACGTGAGTCCCTTGCTCACTTTGCCACTGGATTCAAGCAAGCCTTGCTGAAGACGGCTGAAATGCCAGAAACCAGTCCTAGGAAGCTTGTTTCCGGTCCAGGGAAGGCATGGCTTGGCAGTTCGGGCTGGTCTGTTCCCATGAGGCACAGGGTCAGACTGATTTGCATATGGCAATGTCTGAACTAGGGTGGCAGAGTGGGCTAAAGAACGGTGATGGATCAAACTCAGATCTGTTGACTGGGTGTGAGTGTTTGATTAGTTCTGATGCTCCGTCCATCACCACCCCCTTTTGTACCGCTTTGTTCGCCATAAGTTGGTAGGGTATGCTCAGACGTGAGTCCCTTGCTCACTTTGCCACTGGATTCAAGCAAGCCTGGCTGAAGACGGCTGAAATGCCAGAAACCGGTCCTAGGAAGCTTGTTTCCGGTCCAGGGAAGGCATGGCTTGGCAGTTCGGGCTGGACTGTTCCCATGAGGCACAGGGTCAGACTGATTTGCATATGGCCATGTCTGAACTGGGGTGGCAGCGTGGGCTAAAGAACGGTGATGGATCAAACCCAGATCTGTTGACTGGGTGTGAGTGTTTTATTGGTTCTGATGCTCCGTCCATCACCACCCCCTTTTGTACCGCTTTGTTTGCAATAAGTTGGCAGGGTATGCTCAGACGTGAGTCCCTTGCTCACTTTGCCACTGGATTCAAGCAAGCCCGGCTGAAGACGGCTGAAATGCCAGAAACCGGTCCTAGGAAGCTTGTTTCCGGTTCAGGGAAGGCATGGCTTGGCAGTTCGGGCTGGACTGTTCCCATGAGGCACAGGGTCAGACTGATTTGCATATGGCCATATCTGAACTGGGGTGGCAGAGTGGGCTAAAGAACGGTGATGGATCAAACCCAGATCTGTTGACTGGGTGTGAGTGTTTGATTGGTTCTGATGCTCCGTCCATCACCACCCCCTTTTGTACCGCTTTGTTCGCCATAAGTTGGCAGGGTATGCTCAGACGTGAGTCCCTTGCTCACTTTGCCACCGGATTCAAGCAAGCCTGGCTGAAGATGGCTGAAATGCCAGAAACCGGTCCTAGGAAGCTTGTTTCCAGTCCAGGGAAGGCATGGCTTGGCAGTTCGGGCTGGACTGTTCCCTTGAGGCACAGGGTCAGACTGATTTGCATATGGCCATGTCTGAACTGGGGTGGCAGAGTGGGCTAAAGAACGGTGATGGATCAAACCCAGATCTGTTGAATAGGTGTGAGTGTTTGATTGGTTCTGATGCTCCGTCCATCACCACCCCCTTTTGTACCGCTTTGTTTTTTTTTTTTAATTTGTTTATTCAGGTCAGCAAGTCAATGACATTACAGTTATAGGTGCTCCAAGCTCCCACATCAGCGGGCTTTGTCCGAACAAATCAAGTACTGTAAATCAGCGTGAATGCAATATTCAGTTTTCATATTACACCCAAATACATTTTTACAGAACCAAAACCAACACAAACTCTGGTACAGATGGAAATCAGCAGTGCACAAACAGTTTACTCGTGGCAATTTAGGAGCGTAACCCGCAAAGAGGGCAACCTATATAAAGTGGCACACAGCAGTGACGAACTTGTGTATGTATCGGACCCAAGCCTGACGCAACCTACGTGGTCCCAGCTATATCACCCACTAGCCCACGGCCCGGCCAGGCAAGGTGAAACACCCCACCCCTCACACTGCCCCGTCTCCATTCATGCACACTTAGTCAGCCACCGACAGCTGTAAAATAGGCTAGAGCCCAATATACGAGGCCAACCCCACCCGGCCCCCAGCCTCCTCAACCCATGTCGTCAGAAACTGCCCCTGCCAGGGAACGTGAAGAGTCGGGGGAGCCCGCCCCCTCCCGGGTCCACTGCAGAAAGGGCTCCCAGATGTCCCTTGGACGGGAAGCGGTCGGCATCGACTCCCAGTAACATTCCAGTTGTGCATTTCCATACGTAACATCTTTCACCCATTCTGTAAATTTAGGCACGGATTTACGGCCCCAGCGCACCGCCACCTGCCTTTTAGCATATAGGAGCAGTAGCGCGTGTAGTTTCCTGGTCTTTGGTGGGATATTTTGAACATATCCCAGCAGCCCCAGATGTGGCGTCGGCGTGTCGGTTCTGTGGAGGATTTGATTGATGGCCGTGAAGATATTCACCCAGTATTCCTCCAGGCGCGTGCAACTCCATGCCACATGCAGGAAAGTAGCCCGCTCGGCCCCACACTTCCAGCAGTTGTCATCCTCCCTCAGGCCCATACGATGCAGCGATCGCGGTGTGCGGTAGTACCTGTGCAAGAACTTAAAATGCACCAGGCGCAGCCTGTAATTAGGTGATAGTTCCTTCAATTGCCCACAACAAAAGGCCCATTGCTCTTCAGACAAAGGGGTCTCTAGATCCTCGTTCCACACAGTGAGCGAGGTAGGTACCACGACAGGGGCCTGCTCTTGCATACAGTTGTAGAGCCGGGACACCAGTTTTTTGGGAGAAGCTCTCGAGAGTAAGTTTTGTAATGCCTGGAGTTGTGGGGGTTCCTCCGGGAATTGAGGCCATAGCTTTTTACAGGATTCTCTTAGCTGGTGTAGGGTAAAAAGATCAATAAAGGTCCCCTGTGAGTCAGACTCACCCTCCACTGGAACCCCGAAGGTGCCCCCTGGGTAGATATCGGCAAAGGTGTGCAGTGTTTTTCCTCTGATCACCACGGCCCCCCCTCTGTCAAGCAGGCAGGGAAGCAAAGGGTTGCCCCTCAGGGGGGCGGCCGGCGCATACAGGAGGGGGAGTCGCGCCCGCCGTCTCAGCTCCCGCCAAGTCCAGCGAAGCAAGGCTACCGTGTCCACATCCCCGGAGGGGCGGGACGGCTTTCCATATAATGCCACACTTAGGGGTAAAGGAGCAGCAGCTGCCGTCTCCACTGCAATATGCGGTTGGTAGGGAGTGGGGAACACCCAGAAGTGCAGAAATTGCGCCTGCGTGCATAGCGCGTATAATGCCATGTCTGGGGCCCCCAGTCCGCCCTGTCGCAACGGGAGAGTGAGCAGCGCCCAGGAAGATCGCGCCTGGCCCCCAGCCCAAACCAGCGTCAACAGAAGTGACCGCACCCGTGTGTGGAAGTGCGTCGTCAGGGGCAAAGGTACATTCACGAATAGGTATAAAAACTTAGGAAGGACCACCATTTTTACTAGGGCGATCCGCGCAACCAGAGACAGGGGGAGCTTATTCCAAAGTTCAACTTTCCCTTCCAGCCAGTCTACTGCCCTGCCGAAATTCAACAACCACAAGTCGTTCAGGTTACGGCTGATCCAGACCCCCAGGTACTTGACCGAGTCAGTTTCCCAGCGCAGGGGATAGTCCGAGGTCACCTCCAATGTGGCATCCGTCAAAGGGAACGCGACAGACTTGGACCAGTTAATCGCTACACCCGCCAATCCCTCGAACCGCACGAATTCCCTCAACAGTGGGCTCAGGTTCTCGGCGGGATTGGTGACATATAGCGTCACATCGTCTGCGTACAGGGAGATCAGCAGGCTGCGAGAGCTGAAGCCTATACCCCGGGCTGTATGGTGTTGGCGGACCCGAGCCGCCAGAGGCTCCATGGCAATGGCAAAAAGTAGAGGGGACAGAGGACATCCCTGCCTGGTCCCGCGTGATATGCCAAAAGGCTGGGAGATCAGCCCATTTACCCGCACCCGTGCTCTTGGAGCGGCATACAGGGGCCGTATCAGGTTTATGAAGAGGGGGGTAAATCCCATTCTCCCAAGAATCCGAAACAGGTAGGGCCACTCTAGCGAGTCAAACGCTTTCGTGGCGTCAAGGAAAACGACCGCCGCCTGTATAGAGGGGTGTAGGTGGTGTAATACTGAAAATATCGTGCGCAAATTGTGGGACGTGGCACGGCCGGGTATAAACCCCGATTGATCGGGCAGCGCCACCATCGGCAACAAGGGTTGAAGCCTATCTGCAATCAGTTTAGCGTAGATTTTGACGTCTACGTTAATAAGGGAGAGTGGACGGTACGAGTCTAGCAGTTGGCTATCCTTGTCCGGTTTCAGCAGCGTGTTTATGAGTGCCTCTCGCATCGAGTCAGGCAGGGAACCAGTCTCCTGGGCCTCCGCAAATACCGAGAGGAGCCTGGGGGCAAGTTCGTCGACGTACGTTTTATAGAAGGTGGTGGTCAGTCCGTCCGGACCAGGGGCTTTATGCGCGGGCATGCTCTTTATCACCTGCGCCACATCCCGGGCAGTGAACGGGACATCCATGTAGCGGCGGTGGTGGTCGCTAAACCAGACAAGGGCGATCGAGTCAAGGAAGGCATCTAGGGACTCAGGAACTGTAGTCTGTCTAGAAGTGTAAAGGGTTGAGTAGAACTGGGCAAAAGCAGTCAGGACTGCATCGTGCCCTAGCCGGAGCTCACCCCCCACGTCCCGTATGGAGGCTATAAAGTGGGACTGCGCTCGCGGGGAGATCAGCCGCGCCAGGGTCCTGCTAGGTCTGTTTTGTACCGCTTTGTTCGCCATAAGTTGGCAGGGTATGCTCAGACGTGAGTCCCTTGCTCACTTTGCCACTGGATTCAAGCAAGCCTGGCTGAAGACGGCTGAAATGCCAGAAACCGGTCCTAGGAAGCTTGTTTCCGGTCCAGGGAAGGCATGGCTTGGCAGTTTGGGCTGGTCTGTTCCCATGAGGCACAGGGTCAGACTGATTTGCATATGGCCATGTCTGATCTGGGGTGGCAGAGTGGGCTAAAGAACGGTGATGGATCAAACCCAGATCTGTTGACTGGGTGTGAGTGATTGATTGGTTCTGATGCTCCGTCCATCACCACCCCCTTTTGTACCGCTTTGTTCGCCATAAGTTGGCAGGGTATGCTCAGACGTGAGTCCCTTGCTCACTTTGCCACTGGATTCAAGCAAGCCTTGCTGAAGACGGCTGAAATGCCAGAAACCAGTCCTAGGAAGCTTGTTTCCGGTCCAGGGAAGGCATGGCTTGGCAGTTCGGGCTGGTCTGTTCCCATGAGGCACAGGGTCAGACTGATTTGCATATGGCCATGTCTGAACTAGGGTGGCAGAGTGGGCTAAAGAACGGTGATGGATCAAACTCAGATCTGTTGACTGGGTGTGAGTGTTTGATTGGTTCTGATGCTCTGTCCATCACCACCCCCTTTTGTACCGCTTTGTTCGCCATAAGTTGGTAGGGTATGCTCAGACGTGAGTCCCTTGCTCACTTTGCCACTGGATTCAAGCAAGCCTGGCTGAAGACGGCTGAAAGGCCAGAAACCGGTCCTAGGAAGCTTGTTTCCGGTCGAGGGAAGGCATGGCTTGGCAGTTCGGGCTGGACTGTTCCCATGAGGCACAGGGTCAGACTGATTTGCATATGGCCATGTCTGAACTGGGGTGGCAGCGTGGGCTAAAGAACGGTGATGGATCAAACCCAGATCTGTTGACTGGGTGTGAGTGTTTGATTGGTTCTGATGCTCCGTCCATCACCACCCCCTTTTGTACCGCTTTGTTCGCCATAAGTTTGCAGGGTATGCTCAGACGTGAGTCCCTTGCTCACTTTGCCACTGGATTCAAGCAAGCCTGGCTGAAGACGGCTGAAATGCCAGAAACCGATCCTAGGAAGCTTGTTTCCGGTCCAGGGAAGGCATGGCTTGGCAGGTCGGGCTGGACTGTTGCCATGAGGCACAGGGTCAGACTGATTTGTATATGGCCATGTCTGAACTGGGGTGGCAGAGTGGGCTAAAGAACGGTGATGGATCAAACCCAGATCTGTTGACTGGGTGTGAGTGTTTGATTGGTTCTGATGCTCCGTCCATCACCACCACCTTTTGTACCGCTTTATTCGCAATAAGTTGGCAGGGTATGCTCAGACGTGAGTCCCTTGCTCACTTTGCCACTGGATTCAAGCAAGCCCGGCTGAAGACGGCTGAAATGCCAGAAACCGGTCCTAGGAAGCTTGTTTCCGGTTCAGGGAAGGCATGGCTTGGCAGTTCGGGCTGGACTGTTCCCATTAAGCACAGGGTCAGACTGATTTGCATATGGCAATGTCTGAACTGGGGTGGCAGAGTGGGCTAAAGAACGGTGATGGGTCAAACCCAGATCTGTTGACTGGGTGTGAGTGTTTGATTGGTTCTGATGCTCCGTCCATCACCACCCCCTTTTGTACCGCTTTCTTCGCCATAAGTTGGCAGGGTATGCTCAGACGTGAGTCCCTTGCTCACTTTGCCACTGGATTCAAGCAAGTCTGGCTGAAGACGGCGGAAATGCCAGAAATTGGTCCTAGGAAGCTTGTTTCCGGTCCAGGGAATGCATGGCTTGGCAGTTCGGGCTGGACTGTTCCCATGAGGCACAGGGTCAGACTGATTTGCATATGGCCATGTCTGAACTGGGGTGGCAGAGTGGGCTAAAGAACGGTGATGGATCAAACCCAGATCTGTTGACTGGGTGTGAGTGTTTGATTGGTTCTGATGCTCCGTCCATCACCACCCCCTTTTGTACCGCTTTGTTCGCAATAAGTTGGCAGGGTATGCTCAGACGTGAGTCCCTTGCTCACTTTGCCACTGGATTCAAGCAAGCCCGGCTGAAGACGGCTGAAATGCCAGAAACCGGTCCTAGGAAGCTTGTTTCCGGTTCAGGGAAGGCATGGCTTGGCAGTTCGGGCTGGACTGTTCCCATTAAGCACAGGGTCAGACTGATTTGCATATGGCCATGTCTGAACTGGGGTGGCAGAGTGGGCTAAAGAACGGTGATGGATCAAATCCAGATCTGTTGACTGGGTGTGAGTGTTTGATTGGTTCTGATGCTCCATCCATCACCACCCCCTTTTGTACCGCTTTCTTCACCATAAGTTGGCAGGGTATGCTCAGACGTGAGTCCCTTGCTCACTTTGCCACTGGATTCAAGCAAGCCTGGCTGAAGATGGCTGAAATGCCAGAAACTGGTCCTAGGAAGCTTGTTTCCGGTCCAGGGAATGCATGGCTTGGCAGATCGGGCTGGACTGTTCCCATGAGGCACAGGGTCAGACTGATTTGCATATGGCCATGTCTGAACTGGGGTGGCAGAGTGGGCTAAAGAACGGTGATGGATCAAACCCAGATCTGTTGACTGGGTGTGAGTGTTTGATTGGTTCTGATGCTCCGTCCATCACCACCCCCTTTTGTACCGCTTTGTTCGCCCTAAGTTGGCAGGGTATGCTCAGACGTGAGTCCCTTGCTCACTTTGCCACTGGATTCAAGCAAGCCTGGCTGAAGACAGCTGAAATGCCAGAAACCGGTCCTAGGAAGCTTGTTTCCGGTCCAGGGAAGGCATGTCTTGGCAGTTTGGGCTGGACTGTTCCCATGAGGCACAGGGTCAGACTGATTTGCATATGGCCATGTCTGAACTGGGGTGGCAGAGTGGGCTAAAGAACGGTGATGGATCAAACCCAGATCTGTTGACTGGTTGTGAGTGTTTGATTGGTTCTGATGCTCCGTCCATCACCACCCCCTTTGGTACCGCTTTGTTCGCCATAAGTTGGCAGGGTATGCTCAGACGTGAGTCCTTTTCTCACTTTGCCACTGGATTCAAGCAAGCCTGGCTGAAGACGGCTGAAATGCTAGAAACCGGTCCTAGGAAGCTTGTTTCCGGTCCAGGGAAGGCATGGCTTGGCAGTTCGGGCTGGACTGTTCCCATGAGGCACAGGGTCAGACTGATTTGCATATGGCCATGTCTGAACTGGGGTGGCAGAGTGGGCTAAAGAACGGTGATGGATCAAACCCAGATCTGTTGACTGGGTGTGAGTGTTTGATTGGTTCTGATGCTCCGTCCATCACCACCCCCTTTTGTACCGCTTTGTTCGCCATAAGTTGGCAGGGTATGCTCAGACGTGAGTCCCTTGCTCACTTTGCCACTGGATTCAAGCAAGTCTGGCTGAAGATGGCTGAAATGCCAGAAACTGGTCCTAGGAAGCTTGTTTCCGGTCCAGGGAATGCATGGCTTGGCAGATCGGGCTGGACTGTTCCCATGAGGCACAGGGTCAGACTGATTTGCATATGGCCATGTCTGAACTGGGGTGGCAGAGTGGGCTAAAGAACTGTGATGGATCAAACCCAGATCTGTTGACTGGGTGTGAGTGTTTGATTGGTTCTGATGCTCCGTCCATCACCACCCCCTTTTGTACCGCTTTGTTCGCCCTAAGTTGGCAGGGTATGCTCAGACGTGAGTCCCTTGCTCACTTTGCCACTGGATTCAAGCAAGCCTGGCTGAAGACAGCTGAAATGCCAGAAACCGGTCCTAGGAAGCTTGTTTCCGGTCCAGGGAAGGCATGTCTTGGCAGTTCGGGCTGGACTGTTCCCATGAGGCACAGGGTCAGACTGATTTGCATATGGCCATGTCTGAACTGGGGTGGCAGAGTGGGCTAAAGAACCGTGATGGATCAAACCCAGATCTGTTGACTGGGTGTGAGTGTTTGATTGGTTCTGATGCTCCGTCCATCACCACCCCCTTTGGTACCGCTTTGTTCGCCATAAGTTGGCAGGGTATGCTCAGACGTGAGTCCTTTTCTCACTTTGCCACTGGATTCAAGCAAGCCTGGCTGAAGACGGCTGAAATGCTAGAAACCGGTCCTAGGAAGCTTGTTTCCGGTCCAGGGAAGGCATGGCTTGGCAGTTCGGGCTGGACTGTTCCCATGAGGCACAGGGTCAGACTGATTTGCATATGGCCATGTCTGAACTGGGGTGGCAGAGTGGGCTAAAGAACGGTGATGGATCAAACCCAGATCTGTTGACTGGGTGTAAGTGTTTGATTGGTTCTGATGCTCCGTCCATCACCACCCCCTTTTGTACCGCTTTGTTCGCCATAAGTTGGCAGGGTATGCTCAGACGTGAGTCCCTTGCTCACTTTGCCACTGGATTCAAGGAAGCCTGGCTGAAGACGGCTGAAATGCCAGAAACCGGTCCTAGGAAGCTTGTCTCCGGTCCAGGGAAGGCATGGCTTGGCAGTTCGGGCTGGACTGTTCCCATGAGGCACAGGGTCAGACTGATTTGCATATGGCCATGTCTGAACTGGGGTGGCAGAGTGGGCTAAAGAATGGTGATGGATCAAACCCAGATCTGTTGACTGGGTGTGAGTGTTTGATTGGTTCTGATGCTCCGTCCATCACCACCCTTTTTTGTACCGCTTTCTTCGCCATAAGTTGGCAGGGTATGCTCAGACGTGAGTCCCTTGCTCACTTTGCCACCGGATTCAAGCAAGCCTGGCTGAAGACGGCTGAAATGCCAGAAACCGGTCCTAGGAAGCTTGTTTCCGGTCCAGGGAAGGCATGGCTTGGCAGTTCGGGCTGGACTGTTCCCATGAGGCACAGGGTCAGACTGATTTGCATACGGCCATGTCTGAACTGGGGTGGCAGAGTGGGCTAAAGAACGGTGATGGATCAAACCCAGATCTGTTGACTGGGTGTGAGTGTTTGATTGGTTGTGATGCTCCGTCCATCACCACCCCCTTTTGTACCGCTTTGTTCGCCATAAGTTGGCAGGGTATGCTCAGATGTGAGTCCCTTGCTCACTTTGCCACTGGATTCAAGCAAGCCTGGCTGAAGATGGCTGAAATGCCAGAAACCGGTCCTAGGAAGCTTGTTTCCGGTCCAGGGAAGGCATGGCTTGGCAGTTCGGGCTGGACTGTTCCCATGAGGCACAGGGTCAGACTGATTTGCATATGGCCATGTCTGAACTGGGGTGGCAGAGTGGGCTAAAGAACGGTGATGGATCAAACCCAGATCTGTTGACTGAGTGTGAGTGTTTGATTGGTTCTGATGCTCCGTCCATCACCACCCCTTTTGTACCGCTTTGTTCGCCATAAGTTGGCAGGGTATGCTCAGATTTGAGTCCCTTGCTCACTTTGCCACTGGATTCAAGTAAGCCTAGCTGAAGACGGCTGAAATGCCAGAAACCGGTCCTAGGAAGCTTGTCTCCGGTCCAGGGAAGGCATGGCTTGGCAGTTCGGGCTGGACTGTTCCCATGAGGCACAGGGTCAGACTGATTTGCATATGGCCATGTCTGAACTGGGGTGGCAGAGTGGGCTAAAGAACGGTGATGGATCAAACCCAGATCTGTTGACTGGGTGTGAGTGTTTGATTGGTTCTGATGCTCCGTCCATCACCACCCCCTTTTGTACCGCTTTCTTCGCCATAAGTTGGCAGGGTATGCTCAGACGTGAGTCCCTTGCTCACTTTGCCACCGGATTCAAGCAAGCCTGGCTGAAGACGGCTGAAATGCCAGAAACCGGTCCTAGGAAGCTTGTTTCCGGTCCAGGGAAGGCATGGCTTGGCAGTTCGGGCTGGACTGTTCCCATGAGGCACAGGGTCAGACTGATTTGCATACGGCCATGTCTGAACTGGGGTGGCAGAGTGGGCTAAAGAACGGTGATGGATCAAACCCAGATCTGTTGACTGAGTGTGAGTGTTTGATTGGTTGTGATGCTCCGTCCATCACCACCCCCTTTTGTACCGCTTTGTTCGCCATAAGTTGACAGGGTATGCTCAAACGTGAGTCCCTTGCTCACTTTGCCACTGGATTCAAGCAAGCCTGGCTGAAGATGGCTGAAATGCCAGAAACCGGTCCTAGGAAGCTTGTTTCTGGTCCAGGGAAGGCATGGCTTGGCAGTTCGGGCTGGTCTGTTCCCATAAGGCACAGGGTCAGATTGATTTGCATATGGCCATGTATGAACTGGGGTGGCAGCGTGGGCTAAAGAACGGTGATGGATCAAACCCAGATCTGTTGACTGGGTGTGAGTGTTTGATTGGTTCTGATGCTCCGTCCATCACCACCCCCTTTTGTACCGCTTTGTTCACCCTAAGTTGGCAGGGTATGCTCAGACGTGAGTCCCTTGCTCACTTTGCCACTGGATTCAAGCAAGCCTGGCTGAAGACGGCTGAAATGCCAGAAACCGGTCCTAGGAAGCTTGTTTCCGGTCCAGGGAAGGCATGTCTTGGCAGTTCGGGCTGGACTGTTCCCATGAGGCACAGGGTCAGACTGATTTGCATATGGCCATGTCTGAACTGGGGTGGCAGAGTGGGCTAAACAACGGTGATGGATCAAACCCAGATCTGTTGACTGGGTGTGAGTGTTTGTTTGGTTCTGATGCTCCGTCCATCACCACCCCCTTTTGTACCGCTTTGTTCGCAATAAGTTGGCAGGGTATGCTCAGACGTGAGTCCCTTGCTCACTTTGCCACCAGATTCAAGCAAGCCTGGCTGAAGATGGCTGAAATGCCACAAACCGGTCCTAGGAAGCTTGTTTCCGGTCCAGGGAAGGCATGGCTTGGCAGTTCGGGCTGGACTGTTCCCATGAGGCACAGGGTCAGACTGATTTGCATATGGCCATGTCTGATTACTGGGGTGGCAGAGTGGGCTAAAGAACGGTGATGGATCAAACCCAGATCTGTTGAATGGGTGTGAGTGTTTGATTGGTTCTGATGCTCCGTCCATCACCACCCCATTTTGTACCGCTTTGTTCGCCATAAGTTGGCAGGGTATGCTCATACGTGAGTCCCTTGCTCACTTTGCCACTGGATTCAAGCAAGCCTGGCTGAAGACGGCTGAAATGCCAGAAACCGGTACTAGGAAGCTTGTTTCCGGTCCAGGGAAGGCATGGCTTGGCAGTTCGGGCTGGTCTGTTCCCATGAGGCACAGGGTCAGACTGATTTGCATATGGCCATGTCTGATCTGGGGTGGCAGAGTGGGCTAAAGAACGGTGATGGATCAAACCCAGATCTGTTGACTGGGTGTGAGTGTTTGATTGGTTCTGATGCTCCGTCCATCACCACCCCTTTTGTACCGCTTTGTTTGCCATAAGTTGGCAGGGTATGCTCAGACGTGAGTCCCTTGCTCACTTTGCCACTGGATTCAAGCAAGCCTGGCTGAAGACGGCTGAAATGCCAGAAACCGGTCCTAGGAAGCTTGTTTCCGGTCCAGGGAAGGAATGGCTTGGCAGTTCGGGCTGGACTGTTCCCATGAGGCACAGGGTCAGACTGATTTGCATATGGCCATGTCTGAACTAGGGTGGCAGAGTGGGCTAAAGAACGGTGATGGATCAAACCCAGATCTGTTGACTGGGTGTGAGTGTTTGATTGGTTCTGATGCTCCGTCCATCACCACCCCCTTTTGTACCGCTTTCTTCGCCATAAGTTGGCAGGGTATGCTCAGACGTGAGTCCCTTGCTCACTTTGCCACTGGATTCAAGCAAGCCTGGCTGAAGATGGCTGAAATGCCAGAAACCGGTCCTAGGAAGCTTGTTTCCGGTCCAGGAAAGGCATGGCTTGGCAGTTCGGGCTGGACTGTTCCCATGAGGCACAGGTTCAGACTGATTTGCATATGGCCATGTCTGAACTGGGGTGGCAGCGTGGGCTAAAGAACGGTGATGGATCAAACCCAGATCTGTTGACTGGGTGTGAGTGTTTGATTGGTTCTGATGCTCCGTCCATCACCACCCCCTTTTGTACCGCTTTGTTCGCCCTAAGTTGGCAGGGTAGGCTCAGATGTGAGTCCCTTGCTCACTTTGCCACTGGATTCAAGCAAGCCTGGCTGAAGACGGCTAAAATGCCAGAAACAGGTCCTAGGAAGCTTGTTTCCGGTCCAGGGAAGGCATGTCTTGGCAGTTCGGGCTGGACTGTTCCCATGAGGCACAGGGTCAGACTGATTTGCATATGGCCATGTCTGAACTGGGGTGGCAGAGTGGGCTAAAGAACGGTGATGGATCAAACCCAGATCTGTTGACTGGGTGTGAGTGTTTGATTGGTTCTGATGCTCCGTCCATCACCACCCCCTTTTGTACCGCTTTGTTCGCCATAAGTTGGCAGGGTATGCTCAGACGTGAGTCCCTTGCTCACTTTGCCACCGGATTCAAGCAAGCCTGGCTGAAGACGGCTGAAATGCCAGAAACCGGTACTAGGAAGCATGTTTCCGGTCCAGGGAAGGCATGGCTTGGCAGTTCGGGCTGGTCTGTTCCCATGAGGCACAGGGTCAGACTGATTTGCATATGGCCATGTCTGATCTGGGGTGGCAGAGTGGGCTAAAGAACGGTGATGGATCAAACCCAGATCTGTTGACTGGGTGTGAGTGATTGATTGGTTCTGATGCTCCGTCCATCACCACCCCCTTTTGTACCGCTTTGTTCGCCATAAGTTGGCAGGGTATGCTCAGACGTGAGTCCCTTGCTCACTTTGCCACTGGATTCAAGCAAGCCTTGCTGAAGACGGCTGAAATGCCAGAAACCAGTCCTAGGAAGCTTGTTTCCGGTCCAGGGAAGGCATGGCTTGGCAGTTCGGGCTGGTCTGTTCCCATGAGGCACAGGGTCAGACTGATTTGCATATGGCCATGTCTGAACTAGGGTGGCAGAGTGGGCTAAAGAACGGTGATGGATCAAACTTAGATCTGTTGACTGGGTGTGAGTGTTTGATTGGTTCTGATGCTCAATCCATCACCACCCCCTTTTGTACCGCTTTGTTCGCCATAAGTTGGTAGGGTATGCTCAGACGTGAGTCCCTTGCTCACTTTGCCACTGGATTCAAGCAAGCCTGGCTGAAGACGGCTGAAATGCCAGAAACCGGTCCTAGGAAGCTTGTTTCCGGTCCAGGGAAGGCATGGCTTGGCAGTTCGGGCTGGACTGTTCCCATGAGGCACAGGGTCAGACTGATTTGCATACGGCCATGTCTGAACTGGGGTGGCAGAGTGGGCTAAAGAACGGTGATGGATCAAACCCAGATCTGTTGACTGAGTGTGAGTGTTTGATTGGTTGTGATGCTGCGTCCATCACCACCCCCTTTTGTACCGCTTTGTTCGCCATAAGTTGGCAGGGTATGCTCAAACGTGAGTCCCTTGCTCACTTTGCCACTGGATTCAAGCAAGCCTGGCTGAAGATGGCTGAAATGCCAGAAACCGGTCCTAGGAAGCTTGTTTCTGGTCCAGGGAAGGCATGGCTTGGCAGTTCGGGCTGGTCTGTTCCCATAAGGCACAGGGTCAGATTGATTTGCATATGGCCATGTATGAACTGGGGTGGCAGCGTGGGCTAAAGAACGGTGATGGATCAAACCCAGATCTGTTGACTGGGTGTGAGTGTTTGATTGGTTCTGATGCTCCGTCCATCACCACCCCCTTTTGTACCGCTTTGTTCACCCTAAGTTGGCAGGGTATGCTCAGACGTGAGTCCCTTGCTCACTTTGCCACTGGATTCAAGCAAGCCTGGCTGAAGACGGCTGAAATGCCAGAAACCGGTCCTAGGAAGCTTGTTTCCGGTCCAGGGAAGGCATGTCTTGGCAGTTCGGGCTGGACTGTTCCCATGAGGCACAGGGTCAGACTGATTTGCATATGGCCATGTCTGAACTGGGGTGGCAGAGTGGGCTAAACAACGGTGATGGATCAAACCCAGATCTGTTGACTGGGTGTGAGTGTTTGTTTGGTTCTGATGCTCCGTCCATCACCACCCCCTTTTGTACCGCTTTGTTCGCAATAAGTTGGCAGGGTATGCTCAGACGTGAGTCCCTTGCTCACTTTGCCACCAGATTCAAGCAAGCCTGGCTGAAGATGGCTGAAATGCCACAAACCGGTCCTAGGAAGCTTGTTTCCGGTCCAGGGAAGGCATGGCTTGGCAGTTCGGGCTGGACTGTTCCCATGAGGCACAGGGTCAGACTGATTTGCATATGGCCATGTCTGATTACTGGGGTGGCAGAGTGGGCTAAAGAACGGTGATGGATCAAACCCAGATCTGTTGAATGGGTGTGAGTGTTTGATTGGTTCTGATGCTCCGTCCATCACCACCCCATTTTGTACCGCTTTGTTCGCCATAAGTTGGCAGGGTATGCTCATACGTGAGTCCCTTGCTCACTTTGCCACTGGATTCAAGCAAGCCTGGCTGAAGACGGCTGAAATGCCAGAAACCGGTACTAGGAAGCTTGTTTCCGGTCCAGGGAAGGCATGGCTTGGCAGTTCGGGCTGGTCTGTTCCCATGAGGCACAGGGTCAGACTGATTTGCATATGGCCATGTCTGATCTGGGGTGGCAGAGTGGGCTAAAGAACGGTGATGGATCAAACCCAGATCTGTTGACTGGGTGTGAGTGTTTGATTGGTTCTGATGCTCCGTCCATCACCACCCCCTTTTGTACCGCTTTGTTTGCCATAAGTTGGCAGGGTATGCTCAGACGTGAGTCCCTTGCTCACTTTGCCACTGGATTCAAGCAAGCCTGGCTGAAGACGGCTGAAATGCCAGAAACCGGTCCTAGGAAGCTTGTTTCCGGTCCAGGGAAGGAATGGCTTGGCAGTTCGGGCTGGACTGTTCCCATGAGGCACAGGGTCAGACTGATTTGCATATGGCCATGTCTGAACTAGGGTGGCAGAGTGGGCTAAAGAACGGTGATGGATCAAACCCAGATCTGTTGACTGGGTGTGAGTGTTTGATTGGTTCTGATGCTCCGTCCATCACCACCCCCTTTTGTACCGCTTTCTTCGCCATAAGTTGGCAGGGTATGCTCAGACGTGAGTCCCTTGCTCACTTTGCCACTGGATTCAAGCAAGCCTGGCTGAAGATGGCTGAAATGCCAGAAACCGGTCCTAGGAAGCTTGTTTCCGGTCCAGGAAAGGCATGGCTTGGCAGTTCGGGCTGGACTGTTCCCATGAGGCACAGGTTCAGACTGATTTGCATATGGCCATGTCTGAACTGGGGTGGCAGCGTGGGCTAAAGAACGGTGATGGATCAAACCCAGATCTGTTGACTGGGTGTGAGTGTTTGATTGGTTCTGATGCTCCGTCCATCACCACCCCCTTTTGTACCGCTTTGTTCGCCCTAAGTTGGCAGGGTAGGCTCAGATGTGAGTCCCTTGCTCACTTTGCCACTGGATTCAAGCAAGCCTGGCTGAAGACGGCTAAAATGCCAGAAACAGGTCCTAGGAAGCTTGTTTCCGGTCCAGGGAAGGCATGTCTTGGCAGTTCGGGCTGGACTGTTCCCATGAGGCACAGGGTCAGACTGATTTGCATATGGCCATGTCTGAACTGGGGTGGCAGAGTGGGCTAAAGAACGGTGATGGATCAAACCCAGATCTGTTGACTGGGTGTGAGTGTTTGATTGGTTCTGATGCTCCGTCCATCACCACCCCCTTTTGTACCGCTTTGTTCGCCATAAGTTGGCAGGGTATGCTCAGACGTGAGTCCCTTGCTCACTTTGCCACCGGATTCAAGCAAGCCTGGCTGAAGACGGCTGAAATGCCAGAAACCGGTACTAGGAAGCATGTTTCCGGTCCAGGGAAGGCATGGCTTGGCAGTTCGGGCTGGTCTGTTCCCATGAGGCACAGGGTCAGACTGATTTGCATATGGCCATGTCTGATCTGGGGTGGCAGAGTGGGCTAAAGAACGGTGATGGATCAAACCCAGATCTGTTGACTGGGTGTGAGTGATTGATTGGTTCTGATGCTCCGTCCATCACCACCCCCTTTTGTACCGCTTTGTTCGCCATAAGTTGGCAGGGTATGCTCAGACGTGAGTCCCTTGCTCACTTTGCCACTGGATTCAAGCAAGCCTTGCTGAAGACGGCTGAAATGCCAGAAACCAGTCCTAGGAAGCTTGTTTCCGGTCCAGGGAAGGCATGGCTTGGCAGTTCGGGCTGGTCTGTTCCCATGAGGCACAGGGTCAGACTGATTTGCATATGGCCATGTCTGAACTAGGGTGGCAGAGTGGGCTAAAGAACGGTGATGGATCAAACATAGATCTGTTGACTGGGTGTGAGTGTTTGATTGGTTCTGATGCTCAATCCATCACCACCCCCTTTTGTACCGCTTTGTTCGCCATAAGTTGGTAGGGTATGCTCAGACGTGAGTCCCTTGCTCACTTTGCCACTGGATTCAAGCAAGCCTGGCTGAAGACGGCTGAAATGCCAGAAACCGGTCCTAGGAAGCTTGTTTCCGGTCCAGGGAAGGCATGGCTTGGCAGTTCGGGCTGGACTGTTCCCATGAGGCACAGGGTCAGACTGATTTGCATATGGCCATGTCTGAACTGGGGTGGCAGCGTGGGCTAAAGAACGGTGATGGATCAAACCCAGATCTGTTGACTGGATGTGAGTGTTTTATTGGTTCTGATGCTCCGTCCATCACCACCCCCTTTTGTACCGCTTTGTTCGCAATAAGTTGGCAGGGTATGCTCAGACGTGAGTCCCTTGCTCACTTTGCCACTGGATTCAAGCAAGCCCGGCTGAAGACGGCTGAAATGCCAGAAACCGGTCCTAGGAAGCTTGTTTCCGGTTCAGGGAAGGCATGGCTTGGCAGTTCGGGCTGGACTGTTCCCATGAGGCACAGGGTCAGACTGATTTGCATATGGCCATGTCTGAACTGGGGTGGCAGAGTGGGCTAAAGAACAGTGATGGATCAAACCCAGATCTGTTGACTGGGTGTGAGTGTTTGATTGGTTCTGATGCTCCGTCCATCACCACCCCCTTTTGTACCGCTTTGTTCCGCCATAAGTTTGCTGGGTATGCTCAGACGTGAGTCCCTTGCTCACTTTGCCACTGGATTCAAGCAAGCCTGGCTGAAGACGGCTGAAATGCCAGAAACCGCTCCTAGGAAGCTTGTTTCCGGTCCAGGGAAGGCATGGCTTGGCAGTTCGGGCTAGTCTGTTACCATGAGCACAGGGTCAGACTCATTTGCATATGGCCATGTCTGAACTGGAGTGGCAGAGTGGGCTAAAGAACGGTGATGGATCAAACCCAGATCTGTTGACTGGGTGTGAGTGTTTGATTGGTTCTGATGCTCTGTCCATCACCACCCCCTTTTGTACCGCTTTGTTCGCCATCAGTTGGCAGGGTATGCTCAGACTTGAGTCCCTTGCTCACTTTGCCACTGGATTCAAGCAAGCCCGGCAGAAGACGGCTGAAATGCCAGAAACCGGTCCTAGGAAGCTTGTTTCCGGTCCAGGGAAGGCATGGCTTGGCAGTTCGGGCTAGTCTGTTACCATGAGGCACAGGGTCAGACTGATTTGCATATGGCCATGTCTGAACAGGGGTGGCAGAGTGGGCTAAAGAACGGTGATGGATCAAACCCAGATCTGTTGACTGGGTGTGAGTGTTTGATTGGTTCTGATGCTCCGTCCATCACCACCCCCTTTTGTACCGCTTTATTCGCCATAAGTTGGCAGGGTATGCTCAGACGTGAGTCCCTTCCTCACTTTGCCACTGGATTCAAGCAAGCCTGGCTGAAGACGGCTGAAATGCCAGAAACCGATCCTAGGAAGCTTGTTTCTGGTCCAGGGAAGGCATGGCTTGGCAGGTCGGGCTGGACTGTTGCCATGAGGCACAGGGTCAGACTGATTTGCATATGGCCATGTCTGAACTGGGGTGGCAGAGTGGGCTAAAGAACGGTGATGGATCAAACCCAGATCTGTTGACTGGGTGTGAGTGTTTGATTGGTTCTGATGCTCCGTCCATCACCACCCCCTTTTGTACCGCTTTGTTCGCAATAAGTTGGCAGGGTATGCTCAGACGTGAGTCCCTTGCTCACTTTGCCACTGGATTCAAGCAAGCCCGGCAGAAGACGGCTGAAATGCCAGAAACCGGTCCTAGGAAGCTTGTTTCCGGTTCAGGGAAGGCATGGCTTGGCAGTTCGGGCTGGACTGTTCCCATTAAGCACAGGGTCAGACTGATTTGCATATGGCCATGTCTGAACTGGGGTGGCAGAGTGGGCTAAAGAACGGTGATGGATCAAACCCAGATCTGTTCACTGGGTGTGAGTGTTTGATTGGTTCTGATGCTCCGTCCATCACCACCCCCTTTTGTACCGCTTTCTTCGCCATAAGTTGGCAGGGTATGCTCAGACGTGAGTCCCTTGCTCACTTTGCCACTGGATTCAAGCAAGTCTGGCTGAAGACGGCTGAAATGCCAGAAACTGGTCCTAGGAAGCTTGTTTCCGGTCCAGGGAATGCATGGCTTGGCAGTTCGGCCTGGACTGTTCCCATGAGGCACAGGGTCAGACTGATTTGCATATGGCCATGTCTGAACTGGGGTGGCAGAGTGGGCTAAAGAACGGTGATGGATCAAACCCAGATCTGTTGACTGGGTGTGAGTGTTTGATTGGTTCTGATGCTCCGTCCATCACCACCCCCTTTTGTACCGCTTTGTTTGCCATAAGTTGGCAGGGTATGCTCAGACGTGAGTCCCTTGCTCACTTTGCCACTGGATTCAAGCAAGCCTGGCTGAAGACGGCTGAAATGCCAGAAACCGATCCTAGGAAGCTTGTTTCCGGTCCAGGGAAGGCATGGCTTGGCAGTTCGGGCTGGACTGTTCCCATGAGGCACAGGGTCAGACTGATTTGCATATGGCCATGTCTGAACTGGGGTGGCAGAGTGGGCTAAAGAACGGTGATGGATCAAACCCAGATCTGTTGACTGGGTGTGAGTGTTTGATTGGTTCTGATGCTCCGTCCATCACCACCCCCTTTTGTACCGCTTTGTTCGCAATAAGTTGGCAGGGTATGCTCAGACGTGAGTCCCTTGCTCACTTTGCCACTGGATTCAAGCAAGCCCGGCTGAAGACGGCTGAAATGCCAGAAACCGGTCCTAGGAAGCTTGTTTCCGGTTCAGGGAAGGCATGGCTTGGCAGTTCGGGCTGGACTGTTGCCATTAAGCACAGGGTCAGACTGATTTGCATATGGCCATGTCTGAACTGGGGTGGCAGAGTGGGCTAAAGAACGGTGATGGATCAAACCCAGATCTGTTGACTGGGTGTGAGTGTTTGATTGGTTCTGATGCTCCGTCCATCACCACCCCCTTTTGTACCGCTTTCTTCGCCATAAGTTGGCAGGGTATGCTCAGACGTGAGTCCCTTGCTCACTTTGCCACTGGATTCAAGCAAGTCTGGCTGAAGACGGCTGAAATGCCAGAAACTGGTCCTAGGAAGCTTGTTTCCGGTCCAGGGAATGCATGGCTTGGCAGTTCGGGCTGGACTGTTCCCATGAGGCACAGGGTCAGACTGATTTGCATATGGCCATGTCTGAACTGGGGTGGCAGAGTGGGCTAAAGAACGGTGATGGATCAAACCCAGATCTGTTGACTGGGTGTGAGTGTTTGATTGGTTCTGATGCTCCGTCCATCACCACCCCCTTTTGTACCGCTTTCTTCGCCATAAGTTGGCAGGGTATGCTCAGACGTGAGTCCCTTGCTCACTTTGCCACTGGATTCAAGCAAGTCTGGCTGAAGACGGCTGAAATGCCAGAAACTGGTCCTAGGAAGCTTGTTTCCGGTCCAGGGAATGCAAGGCTTGGCAGTTCGGCCTGGACTGTTCCCATGAGGCACAGGGTCAGACTGATTTGCATATGGCCATGTCTGAACTGGGGTGGCAGAGTGGGCTAAAGAACGGTGATGGATCAAACCCAGATCTGTTGACTGGGTGTGAGTGTTTGATTGGTTCTGATGCTCCGTCCATCACCACCCCCTTTTGTACCGCTTTGTTTGCCATAAGTTGGCAGGGTATGCTCAGACGTGAGTCCCTTGCTCACTTTGCCACTGGATTCAAGCAAGCCTGGCTGAAGACGGCTGAAATGCCAGAAACCGGTCCTAGGAAGCTTGTTTCCGGTCCAGGGAAGGCATGGCTTGGCAGTTCGGGCTGGACTGTTCCCATGAGGCACAGGGTCAGACTGATTTGCATATGGCCATGTCTGAACTGGGGTGGCAGAGTGGGCTAAAGAACGGTGATGGATCAAACCCAGATCTGTTGACTGGGTGTGAGTGTTTGATTGGTTCTGATGCTCCGTCCATCACCACCCCCTTTTGTACCGCTTTGTTCGCAATAAGTTGGCAGGGTATGCTCAGACGTGAGTCCCTTGCTCACTTTGCCACTGGATTCAAGCAAGCCCGGCTGAAGACGGCTGAAATGCCAGAAACCGGTCCTAGGAAGCTTGTTTCCGGTTCAGGGAAGGCATGGCTTGGCAGTTCGGGCTGGACTGTTCCCATTAAGCACAGGGTCAGACTGATTTGCATATGGCCATGTCTGAACTGGGGTGGCAGAGTGGGCTAAAGAACGGTGATGGATCAAACCCAGATCTGTTGACTGGGTGTGAGTGTTTGATTGGTTCTGATGCTCCGTCCATCACCAACCCCTTTTGTACCGCTTTGTTCGCCCTAAGTTGGCAGGGTATGCTCAGACGTGAGTCCCTTGCTCACTTTGCCACTGGATTCAAGCAAGTCTGGCTGAAGACGGCTGAAATGCCAGAAACTGGTCCTAGGAAGCTTGTTTCCGGTCCAGGGAATGCATGGCTTGGCAGTTCGGCCTGGACTGTTCCCATGAGGCACAGGGTCAGACTGATTTGCATATGGCCATGTCTGAACTGGGGTGGCAGAGTGGGCTAAAGAACGGTGATGGATCAAACCCAGATCTGTTGACTGGGTGTGAGTGTTTGATTGGTTCTGATGCTCCGTCCATCACCACCCCCTTTTGTACCGCTTTGTTTGCCATAAGTTGGCAGGGTATGCTCAGACGTGAGTCCCTTGCTCACTTTGCCACTGGATTCAAGCAAGCCTGGCTGAAGACGGCTGAAATGCCAGAAACCGGTCCTAGGAAGCTTGTTTCCGGTCCAGGGAAGGCATGGCTTGGCAGTTCGGGCTGGACTGTTCCCATGAGGCACAGGGTCAGACTGATTTGCATATGGCCATGTCTGAACTGGGGTGGCAGAGTGGGCTAAAGAACGGTGATGGATCAAACCCAGATCTGTTGACTGGGTGTGAGTGTTTGATTGGTTCTGATGCTCCGTCCATCACCACCCCCTTTTGTACCGCTTTGTTCGCAATAAGTTGGCAGGGTATGCTCAGACGTGAGTCCCTTGCTCACTTTGCCACTGGATTCAAGCAAGCCCGGCTGAAGACGGCTGAAATGCCAGAAACCGGTCCTAGGAAGCTTGTTTCCGGTTCAGGGAAGGCATGGCTTGGCAGTTCGGGCTGGACTGTTCCCATGAGGCACAGGGTCAGACTGATTTGCATATGGCCATGTCTGAACTGGGGTGGCAGAGTGGGCTAAACAACGGTGATGGATCAAACCCAGATCTGTTGACTGGGTGTGAGTGTTTGTTTGGTTCTGATGCTCCGTCCATCACCACCCCCTTTTGTACCGCTTTGTTCGCAATAAGTTGGCAGGGTATGCTCAGACGTGAGTCCCTTGCTCACTTTGCCACCAGATTCAAGCAAGCCTGGCTGAAGATGGCTGAAATGCCACAAACCGGTCCTAGGAAGCTTGTTTCCGGTCCAGGGAAGGCATGGCTTGGCAGTTCGGGCTGGACTGTTCCCATGAGGCACAGGGTCAGACTGATTTGCATATGGCCATGTCTGATTACTGGGGTGGCAGAGTGGGCTAAAGAACGGTGATGGATCAAACCCAGATCTGTTGAATGGGTGTGAGTGTTTGATTGGTTCTGATGCTCCGTCCATCACCACCCCATTTTGTACCGCTTTGTTCGCCATAAGTTGGCAGGGTATGCTCATACGTGAGTCCCTTGCTCACTTTGCCACTGGATTCAAGCAAGCCTGGCTGAAGACGGCTGAAATGCCAGAAACCGGTACTAGGAAGCTTGTTTCCGGTCCAGGGAAGGCATGGCTTGGCAGTTCGGGCTGGTCTGTTCCCATGAGGCACAGGGTCAGACTGATTTGCATATGGCCATGTCTGATCTGGGGTGGCAGAGTGGGCTAAAGAACGGTGATGGATCAAACCCAGATCTGTTGACTGGGTGTGAGTGTTTGATTGGTTCTGATGCTCCGTCCATCACCACCCCCTTTTGTACCGCTTTGTTTGCCATAAGTTGGCAGGGTATGCTCAGACGTGAGTCCCTTGCTCACTTTGCCACTGGATTCAAGCAAGCCTGGCTGAAGACGGCTGAAATGCCAGAAACCGGTCCTAGGAAGCTTGTTTCCGGTCCAGGGAAGGAATGGCTTGGCAGTTCGGGCTGGACTGTTCCCATGAGGCACAGGGTCAGACTGATTTGCATATGGCCATGTCTGAACTAGGGTGGCAGAGTGGGCTAAAGAACGGTGATGGATCAAACCCAGATCTGTTGACTGGGTGTGAGTGTTTGATTGGTTCTGATGCTCCGTCCATCACCACCCCCTTTTGTACCGCTTTCTTCGCCATAAGTTGGCAGGGTATGCTCAGACGTGAGTCCCTTGCTCACTTTGCCACTGGATTCAAGCAAGCCTGGCTGAAGATGGCTGAAATGCCAGAAACCGGTCCTAGGAAGCTTGTTTCCGGTCCAGGAAAGGCATGGCTTGGCAGTTCGGGCTGGACTGTTCCCATGAGGCACAGGTTCAGACTGATTTGCATATGGCCATGTCTGAACTGGGGTGGCAGCGTGGGCTAAAGAACGGTGATGGATCAAACCCAGATCTGTTGACTGGGTGTGAGTGTTTGATTGGTTCTGATGCTCCGTCCATCACCACCCCCTTTTGTACCGCTTTGTTCGCCCTAAGTTGGCAGGGTAGGCTCAGATGTGAGTCCCTTGCTCACTTTGCCACTGGATTCAAGCAAGCCTGGCTGAAGACGGCTAAAATGCCAGAAACAGGTCCTAGGAAGCTTGTTTCCGGTCCAGGGAAGGCATGTCTTGGCAGTTCGGGCTGGACTGTTCCCATGAGGCACAGGGTCAGACTGATTTGCATATGGCCATGTCTGAACTGGGGTGGCAGAGTGGGCTAAAGAACGGTGATGGATCAAACCCAGATCTGTTGACTGGGTGTGAGTGTTTGATTGGTTCTGATGCTCCGTCCATCACCACCCCCTTTTGTACCGCTTTGTTCGCCATAAGTTGGCAGGGTATGCTCAGACGTGAGTCCCTTGCTCACTTTGCCACCGGATTCAAGCAAGCCTGGCTGAAGACGGCTGAAATGCCAGAAACCGGTACTAGGAAGCATGTTTCCGGTCCAGGGAAGGCATGGCTTGGCAGTTCGGGCTGGTCTGTTCCCATGAGGCACAGGGTCAGACTGATTTGCATATGGCCATGTCTGATCTGGGGTGGCAGAGTGGGCTAAAGAACGGTGATGGATCAAACCCAGATCTGTTGACTGGGTGTGAGTGATTGATTGGTTCTGATGCTCCGTCCATCACCACCCCCTTTTGTACCGCTTTGTTCGCCATAAGTTGGCAGGGTATGCTCAGACGTGAGTCCCTTGCTCACTTTGCCACTGGATTCAAGCAAGCCTTGCTGAAGACGGCTGAAATGCCAGAAACCAGTCCTAGGAAGCTTGTTTCCGGTCCAGGGAAGGCATGGCTTGGCAGTTCGGGCTGGTCTGTTCCCATGAGGCACAGGGTCAGACTGATTTGCATATGGCCATGTCTGAACTAGGGTGGCAGAGTGGGCTAAAGAACGGTGATGGATCAAACATAGATCTGTTGACTGGGTGTGAGTGTTTGATTGGTTCTGATGCTCAATCCATCACCACCCCCTTTTGTACCGCTTTGTTCGCCATAAGTTGGTAGGGTATGCTCAGACGTGAGTCCCTTGCTCACTTTGCCACTGGATTCAAGCAAGCCTGGCTGAAGACGGCTGAAATGCCAGAAACCGGTCCTAGGAAGCTTGTTTCCGGTCCAGGGAAGGCATGGCTTGGCAGTTCGGGCTGGACTGTTCCCATGAGGCACAGGGTCAGACTGATTTGCATATGGCCATGTCTGAACTGGGGTGGCAGCGTGGGCTAAAGAACGGTGATGGATCAAACCCAGATCTGTTGACTGGATGTGAGTGTTTTATTGGTTCTGATGCTCCGTCCATCACCACCCCCTTTTGTACCGCTTTGTTCGCAATAAGTTGGCAGGGTATGCTCAGACGTGAGTCCCTTGCTCACTTTGCCACTGGATTCAAGCAAGCCCGGCTGAAGACGGCTGAAATGCCAGAAACCGGTCCTAGGAAGCTTGTTTCCGGTTCAGGGAAGGCATGGCTTGGCAGTTCGGGCTGGACTGTTCCCATGAGGCACAGGGTCAGACTGATTTGCATATGGCCATGTCTGAACTGGGGTGGCAGAGTGGGCTAAAGAACAGTGATGGATCAAACCCAGATCTGTTGACTGGGTGTGAGTGTTTGATTGGTTCTGATGCTCCGTCCATCACCACCCCCTTTTGTACCGCTTTGTTCGCCATAAGTTTGCTGGGTATGCTCAGACGTGAGTCCCTTGCTCACTTTGCCACTGGATTCAAGCAAGCCTGGCTGAAGACGGCTGAAATGCCAGAAACCGCTCCTAGGAAGCTTGTTTCCGGTCCAGGGAAGGCATGGCTTGGCAGTTCGGGCTAGTCTGTTACCATGAGGCACAGGGTCAGACTCATTTGCATATGGCCATGTCTGAACTGGAGTGGCAGAGTGGGCTAAAGAACGGTGATGGATCAAACCCAGATCTGTTGACTGGGTGTGAGTGTTTGATTGGTTCTGATGCTCTGTCCATCACCACCCCCTTTTGTACCGCTTTGTTCGCCATCAGTTGGCAGGGTATGCTCAGACTTGAGTCCCTTGCTCACTTTGCCACTGGATTCAAGCAAGCCCGGCAGAAGACGGCTGAAATGCCAGAAACCGGTCCTAGGAAGCTTGTTTCCGGTCCAGGGAAGGCATGGCTTGGCAGTTCGGGCTAGTCTGTTACCATGAGGCACAGGGTCAGACTGATTTGCATATGGCCATGTCTGAACAGGGGTGGCAGAGTGGGCTAAAGAACGGTGATGGATCAAACCCAGATCTGTTGACTGGGTGTGAGTGTTTGATTGGTTCTGATGCTCCGTCCATCACCACCCCCTTTTGTACCGCTTTATTCGCCATAAGTTGGCAGGGTATGCTCAGACGTGAGTCCCTTCCTCACTTTGCCACTGGATTCAAGCAAGCCTGGCTGAAGACGGCTGAAATGCCAGAAACCGATCCTAGGAAGCTTGTTTCTGGTCCAGGGAAGGCATGGCTTGGCAGGTCGGGCTGGACTGTTGCCATGAGGCACAGGGTCAGACTGATTTGCATATGGCCATGTCTGAACTGGGGTGGCAGAGTGGGCTAAAGAACGGTGATGGATCAAACCCAGATCTGTTGACTGGGTGTGAGTGTTTGATTGGTTCTGATGCTCCGTCCATCACCACCCCCTTTTGTACCGCTTTGTTCGCAATAAGTTGGCAGGGTATGCTCAGACGTGAGTCCCTTGCTCACTTTGCCACTGGATTCAAGCAAGCCCGGCAGAAGACGGCTGAAATGCCAGAAACCGGTCCTAGGAAGCTTGTTTCCGGTTCAGGGAAGGCATGGCTTGGCAGTTCGGGCTGGACTGTTCCCATTAAGCACAGGGTCAGACTGATTTGCATATGGCCATGTCTGAACTGGGGTGGCAGAGTGGGCTAAAGAACGGTGATGGATCAAACCCAGATCTGTTCACTGGGTGTGAGTGTTTGATTGGTTCTGATGCTCCGTCCATCACCACCCCCTTTTGTACCGCTTTCTTCGCCATAAGTTGGCAGGGTATGCTCAGACGTGAGTCCCTTGCTCACTTTGCCACTGGATTCAAGCAAGTCTGGCTGAAGACGGCTGAAATGCCAGAAACTGGTCCTAGGAAGCTTGTTTCCGGTCCAGGGAATGCATGGCTTGGCAGTTCGGCCTGGACTGTTCCCATGAGGCACAGGGTCAGACTGATTTGCATATGGCCATGTCTGAACTGGGGTGGCAGAGTGGGCTAAAGAACGGTGATGGATCAAACCCAGATCTGTTGACTGGGTGTGAGTGTTTGATTGGTTCTGATGCTCCGTCCATCACCACCCCCTTTTGTACCGCTTTGTTTGCCATAAGTTGGCAGGGTATGCTCAGACGTGAGTCCCTTGCTCACTTTGCCACTGGATTCAAGCAAGCCTGGCTGAAGACGGCTGAAATGCCAGAAACCGGTCCTAGGAAGCTTGTTTCCGGTCCAGGGAAGGCATGGCTTGGCAGTTCGGGCTGGACTGTTCCCATGAGGCACAGGGTCAGACTGATTTGCATATGGCCATGTCTGAACTGGGGTGGCAGAGTGGGCTAAAGAACGGTGATGGATCAAACCCAGATCTGTTGACTGGGTGTGAGTGTTTGATTGGTTCTGATGCTCCGTCCATCACCACCCCCTTTTGTACCGCTTTGTTCGCAATAAATTGGCAGGGTATGCTCAGACGTGAGTCCCTTGCTCACTTTGCCACTGGATTCAAGCAAGCCCGGCTGAAGACGGCTGAAATGCCAGAAACCGGTCCTAGGAAGCTTGTTTCCGGTTCAGGGAAGGCATGGCTTGGCAGTTCGGGCTGGACTGTTCCCATTAAGCACAGGGTCAGACTGATTTGCATATGGCCATGTCTGAACTGGGATGGCAGAGTGGGCTAAAGAACGGTGATGGATCAAACCCAGATCTGTTGACTGGGTGTGAGTGTTTGATTGGTTCTGATGCTCCGTCCATCACCAACCCCTTTTGTACCGCTTTGTTCGCCCTAAGTTGGCAGGGTATGCTCAGACGTGAGTCCCTTGCTCACTTTGCCACTGGATTCAAGCAAGTCTGGCTGAAGACGGCTGAAATGCCAGAAACTGGTCCTAGGAAGCTTGTTTCCGGTCCAGGGAATGCATGGCTTGGCAGTTCGGCCTGGACTGTTCCCATGAGGCACAGGGTCAGACTGATTTGCATATGGCCATGTCTGAACTGGGGTGGCAGAGTGGGCTAAAGAACGGTGATGGATCAAACCCAGATCTGTTGACTGGGTGTGAGTGTTTGATTGGTTCTGATGCTCCGTCCATCACCACCCCCTTTTGTACCGCTTTGTTTGCCATAAGTTGGCAGGGTATGCTCAGACGTGAGTCCCTTGCTCACTTTGCCACTGGATTCAAGCAAGCCTGGCTGAAGACGGCTGAAATGCCAGAAACCGGTCCTAGGAAGCTTGTTTCCGGTCCAGGGAAGGCATGGCTTGGCAGTTCGGGCTGGACTGTTCCCATGAGGCACAGGGTCAGACTGATTTGCATATGGCCATGTCTGAACTGGGGTGGCAGAGTGGGCTAAAGAACGGTGATGGATCAAACCCAGATCTGTTGACTGGGTGTGAGTGTTTGATTGGTTCTGATGCTCCGTCCATCACCACCCCCTTTTGTACCGCTTTGTTCGCAATAAGTTGGCAGGGTATGCTCAGACGTGAGTCCCTTGCTCACTTTGCCACTGGATTCAAGCAAGCCCGGCTGAAGATGGCTGAAATGCCAGAAACCGGTCCTAGGAAGCTTGTTTCCGGTTCAGGGAAGGCATGGCTTGGCAGTTCGGGCTGGACTGTTCCCATGAGGCACAGGGTCAGACTGATTTGCATATGGCCATGTCTGAACTGGGGTGGCAGAGTGGGCTAAACAACGGTGATGGATCAAACCCAGATCTGTTGACTGGGTGTGAGTGTTTGTTTGGTTCTGATGCTCCGTCCATCACCACCCCCTTTTGTACCGCTTTGTTCGCAATAAGTTGGCAGGGTATGCTCAGACGTGAGTCCCTTGCTCACTTTGCCACCAGATTCAAGCAAGCCTGGCTGAAGATGGCTGAAATGCCACAAACCGGTCCTAGGAAGCTTGTTTCCGGTCCAGGGAAGGCATGGCTTGGCAGTTCGGGCTGGACTGTTCCCATGAGGCACAGGGTCAGACTGATTTGCATATGGCCATGTCTGATTACTGGGGTGGCAGAGTGGGCTAAAGAACGGTGATGGATCAAACCCAGATCTGTTGAATGGGTGTGAGTGTTTGATTGGTTCTGATGCTCCGTCCATCACCACCCCATTTTGTACCGCTTTGTTCGCCATAAGTTGGCAGGGTATGCTCATACGTGAGTCCCTTGCTCACTTTGCCACTGGATTCAAGCAAGCCTGGCTGAAGACGGCTGAAATGCCAGAAACCGGTACTAGGAAGCTTGTTTCCGGTCCAGGGAAGGCATGGCTTGGCAGTTCGGGCTGGTCTGTTCCCATGAGGCACAGGGTCAGACTGATTTGCATATGGCCATGTCTGATCTGGGGTGGCAGAGTGGGCTAAAGAACGGTGATGGATCAAACCCAGATCTGTTGACTGGGTGTGAGTGTTTGATTGGTTCTGATGCTCCGTCCATCACCACCCCCTTTTGTACCGCTTTGTTTGCCATAAGTTGGCAGGGTATGCTCAGACGTGAGTCCCTTGCTCACTTTGCCACTGGATTCAAGCAAGCCTGGCTGAAGACGGCTGAAATGCCAGAAACCGGTCCTAGGAAGCTTGTTTCCGGTCCAGGGAAGGAATGGCTTGGCAGTTCGGGCTGGACTGTTCCCATGAGGCACAGGGTCAGACTGATTTGCATATGGCCATGTCTGAACTAGGGTGGCAGAGTGGGCTAAAGAACGGTGATGGATCAAACCCAGATCTGTTGACTGGGTGTGAGTGTTTGATTGGTTCTGATGCTCCGTCCATCACCACCCCCTTTTGTACCGCTTTCTTCGCCATAAGTTGGCAGGGTATGCTCAGACGTGAGTCCCTTGCTCACTTTGCCACTGGATTCAAGCAAGCCTGGCTGAAGATGGCTGAAATGCCAGAAACCGGTCCTAGGAAGCTTGTTTCCGGTCCAGGAAAGGCATGGCTTGGCAGTTCGGGCTGGACTGTTCCCATGAGGCACAGGTTCAGACTGATTTGCATATGGCCATGTCTGAACTGGGGTGGCAGCGTGGGCTAAAGAACGGTGATGGATCAAACCCAGATCTGTTGACTGGGTGTGAGTGTTTGATTGGTTCTGATGCTCCGTCCATCACCACCCCCTTTTGTACCGCTTTGTTCGCCCTAAGTTGGCAGGGTAGGCTCAGATGTGAGTCCCTTGCTCACTTTGCCACTGGATTCAAGCAAGCCTGGCTGAAGACGGCTAAAATGCCAGAAACAGGTCCTAGGAAGCTTGTTTCCGGTCCAGGGAAGGCATGTCTTGGCAGTTCGGGCTGGACTGTTCCCATGAGGCACAGGGTCAGACTGATTTGCATATGGCCATGTCTGAACTGGGGTGGCAGAGTGGGCTAAAGAACGGTGATGGATCAAACCCAGATCTGTTGACTGGGTGTGAGTGTTTGATTGGTTCTGATGCTCCGTCCATCACCACCCCCTTTTGTACCGCTTTGTTCGCCATAAGTTGGCAGGGTATGCTCAGACGTGAGTCCCTTGCTCACTTTGCCACCGGATTCAAGCAAGCCTGGCTGAAGACGGCTGAAATGCCAGAAACCGGTACTAGGAAGCATGTTTCCGGTCCAGGGAAGGCATGGCTTGGCAGTTCGGGCTGGTCTGTTCCCATGAGGCACAGGGTCAGACTGATTTGCATATGGCCATGTCTGATCTGGGGTGGCAGAGTGGGCTAAAGAACGGTGATGGATCAAACCCAGATCTGTTGACTGGGTGTGAGTGATTGATTGGTTCTGATGCTCCGTCCATCACCACCCCCTTTTGTACCGCTTTGTTCGCCATAAGTTGGCAGGGTATGCTCAGACGTGAGTCCCTTGCTCACTTTGCCACTGGATTCAAGCAAGCCTTGCTGAAGACGGCTGAAATGCCAGAAACCAGTCCTAGGAAGCTTGTTTCCGGTCCAGGGAAGGCATGGCTTGGCAGTTCGGGCTGGTCTGTTCCCATGAGGCACAGGGTCAGACTGATTTGCATATGGCCATGTCTGAACTAGGGTGGCAGAGTGGGCTAAAGAACGGTGATGGATCAAACATAGATCTGTTGACTGGGTGTGAGTGTTTGATTGGTTCTGATGCTCAATCCATCACCACCCCCTTTTGTACCGCTTTGTTCGCCATAAGTTGGTAGGGTATGCTCAGACGTGAGTCCCTTGCTCACTTTGCCACTGGATTCAAGCAAGCCTGGCTGAAGACGGCTGAAATGCCAGAAACCGGTCCTAGGAAGCTTGTTTCCGGTCCAGGGAAGGCATGGCTTGGCAGTTCGGGCTGGACTGTTCCCATGAGGCACAGGGTCAGACTGATTTGCATATGGCCATGTCTGAACTGGGGTGGCAGCGTGGGCTAAAGAACGGTGATGGATCAAACCCAGATCTGTTGACTGGATGTGAGTGTTTTATTGGTTCTGATGCTCCGTCCATCACCACCCCCTTTTGTACCGCTTTGTTCGCAATAAGTTGGCAGGGTATGCTCAGACGTGAGTCCCTTGCTCACTTTGCCACTGGATTCAAGCAAGCCCGGCTGAAGACGGCTGAAATGCCAGAAACCGGTCCTAGGAAGCTTGTTTCCGGTTCAGGGAAGGCATGGCTTGGCAGTTCGGGCTGGACTGTTCCCATGAGGCACAGGGTCAGACTGATTTGCATATGGCCATGTCTGAACTGGGGTGGCAGAGTGGGCTAAAGAACAGTGATGGATCAAACCCAGATCTGTTGACTGGGTGTGAGTGTTTGATTGGTTCTGATGCTCCGTCCATCACCACCCCCTTTTGTACCGCTTTGTTCGCCATAAGTTTGCTGGGTATGCTCAGACGTGAGTCCCTTGCTCCCTTTGCCACTGGATTCAAGCAAGCCTGGCTGAAGACGGCTGAAATGCCAGAAACCGCTCCTAGGAAGCTTGTTTCCGGTCCAGGGAAGGCATGGCTTGGCAGTTCGGGCTAGTCTGTTACCATGAGGCACAGGGTCAGACTCATTTGCATATGGCCATGTCTGAACTGGAGTGGCAGAGTGGGCTAAAGAACGGTGATGGATCAAACCCAGATCTGTTGACTGGGTGTGAGTGTTTGATTGGTTCTGATGCTCTGTCCATCACCACCCCCTTTTGTACCGCTTTGTTCGCCATCAGTTGGCAGGGTATGCTCAGACTTGAGTCCCTTGCTCACTTTGCCACTGGATTCAAGCAAGCCCGGCAGAAGACGGCTGAAATGCCAGAAACCGGTCCTAGGAAGCTTGTTTCCGGTCCAGGGAAGGCATGGCTTGGCAGTTCGGGCTAGTCTGTTACCATGAGGCACAGGGTCAGACTGATTTGCATATGGCCATGTCTGAACAGGGGTGGCAGAGTGGGCTAAAGAACGGTGATGGATCAAACCCAGATCTGTTGACTGGGTGTGAGTGTTTGATTGGTTCTGATGCTCCGTCCATCACCACCCCCTTTTGTACCGCTTTATTCGCCATAAGTTGGCAGGGTATGCTCAGACGTGAGTCCCTTCCTCACTTTGCCACTGGATTCAAGCAAGCCTGGCTGAAGACGGCTGAAATGCCAGAAACCGATCCTAGGAAGCTTGTTTCTGGTCCAGGGAAGGCATGGCTTGGCAGGTCGGGCTGGACTGTTGCCATGAGGCACAGGGTCAGACTGATTTGCATATGGCCATGTCTGAACTGGGGTGGCAGAGTGGGCTAAAGAACGGTGATGGATCAAACCCAGATCTGTTGACTGGGTGTGAGTGTTTGATTGGTTCTGATGCTCCGTCCATCACCACCCCATTTTGTACCGCTTTGTTCGCCATAAGTTGGCAGGGTATGCTCATACGTGAGTCCCTTGCTCACTTTGCCACTGGATTCAAGCAAGCCTGGCTGAAGACGGCTGAAATGCCAGAAACCGGTACTAGGAAGCTTGTTTCCGGTCCAGGGAAGGCATGGCTTGGCAGTTCGGGCTGGTCTGTTCCCATGAGGCACAGGGTCAGACTGATTTGCATATGGCCATGTCTGATCTGGGGTGGCAGAGTGGGCTAAAGAACGGTGATGGATCAAACCCAGATCTGTTGACTGGGTGTGAGTGTTTGATTGGTTCTGATGCTCCGTCCATCACCACCCCCTTTTGTACCGCTTTGTTTGCCATAAGTTGGCAGGGTATGCTCAGACGTGAGTCCCTTGCTCACTTTGCCACTGGATTCAAGCAAGCCTGGCTGAAGACGGCTGAAATGCCAGAAACCGGTCCTAGGAAGCTTGTTTCCGGTCCAGGGAAGGAATGGCTTGGCAGTTCGGGCTGGACTGTTCCCATGAGGCACAGGGTCAGACTGATTTGCATATGGCCATGTCTGAACTAGGGTGGCAGAGTGGGCTAAAGAACGGTGATGGATCAAACCCAGATCTGTTGACTGGGTGTGAGTGTTTGATTGGTTCTGATGCTCCGTCCATCACCACCCCCTTTTGTACCGCTTTCTTCGCCATAAGTTGGCAGGGTATGCTCAGACGTGAGTCCCTTGCTCACTTTGCCACTGGATTCAAGCAAGCCTGGCTGAAGATGGCTGAAATGCCAGAAACCGGTCCTAGGAAGCTTGTTTCCGGTCCAGGAAAGGCATGGCTTGGCAGTTCGGGCTGGACTGTTCCCATGAGGCACAGGTTCAGACTGATTTGCATATGGCCATGTCTGAACTGGGGTGGCAGCGTGGGCTAAAGAACGGTGATGGATCAAACCCAGATCTGTTGACTGGGTGTGAGTGTTTGATTGGTTCTGATGCTCCGTCCATCACCACCCCCTTTTGTACCGCTTTGTTCGCCCTAAGTTGGCAGGGTAGGCTCAGATGTGAGTCCCTTGCTCACTTTGCCACTGGATTCAAGCAAGCCTGGCTGAAGACGGCTAAAATGCCAGAAACAGGTCCTAGGAAGCTTGTTTCCGGTCCAGGGAAGGCATGTCTTGGCAGTTCGGGCTGGACGGTTCCCATGAGGCACAGGGTCAGACTGATTTGCATATGGCCATGTCTGAACTGGGGTGGCAGAGTGGGCTAAAGAACGGTGATGGATCAAACCCAGATCTGTTGACTGGGTGTGAGTGTTTGATTGGTTCTGATGCTCCGTCCATCACCACCCCCTTTTGTACCGCTTTGTTCGCCATAAGTTGGCAGGGTATGCTCAGACGTGAGTCCCTTGCTCACTTTGCCACCGGATTCAAGCAAGCCTGGCTGAAGACGGCTGAAATGCCAGAAACCGGTACTAGGAAGCATGTTTCCGGTCCAGGGAAGGCATGGCTTGGCAGTTCGGGCTGGTCTGTTCCCATGAGGCACAGGGTCAGACTGATTTGCATATGGCCATGTCTGATCTGGGGTGGCAGAGTGGGCTAAAGAACGGTGATGGATCAAACCCAGATCTGTTGACTGGGTGTGAGTGATTGATTGGTTCTGATGCTCCGTCCATCACCACCCCCTTTTGTACCGCTTTGTTCGCCATAAGTTGGCAGGGTATGCTCAGACGTGAGTCCCTTGCTCACTTTGCCACTGGATTCAAGCAAGCCTTGCTGAAGACGGCTGAAATGCCAGAAACCAGTCCTAGGAAGCTTGTTTCCGGTCCAGGGAAGGCATGGCTTGGCAGTTCGGGCTGGTCTGTTCCCATGAGGCACAGGGTCAGACTGATTTGCATATGGCCATGTCTGAACTAGGGTGGCAGAGTGGGCTAAAGAACGGTGATGGATCAAACATAGATCTGTTGACTGGGTGTGAGTGTTTGATTGGTTCTGATGCTCAATCCATCACCACCCCCTTTTGTACCGCTTTGTTCGCCATAAGTTGGTAGGGTATGCTCAGACGTGAGTCCCTTGCTCACTTTGCCACTGGATTCAAGCAAGCCTGGCTGAAGACGGCTGAAATGCCAGAAACCGGTCCTAGGAAGCTTGTTTCCGGTCCAGGGAAGGCATGGCTTGGCAGTTCGGGCTGGACTGTTCCCATGAGGCACAGGGTCAGACTGATTTGCATATGGCCATGTCTGAACTGGGGTGGCAGCGTGGGCTAAAGAACGGTGATGGATCAAACCCAGATCTGTTGACTGGATGTGAGTGTTTTATTGGTTCTGATGCTCCGTCCATCACCACCCCCTTTTGTACCGCTTTGTTCGCAATAAGTTGGCAGGGTATGCTCAGACGTGAGTCCCTTGCTCACTTTGCCACTGGATTCAAGCAAGCCCGGCTGAAGACGGCTGAAATGCCAGAAACCGGTCCTAGGAAGCTTGTTTCCGGTTCAGGGAAGGCATGGCTTGGCAGTTCGGGCTGGACTGTTCCCATGAGGCACAGGGTCAGACTGATTTGCATATGGCCATGTCTGAACTAGGGTGGCAGAGTGGGCTAAAGAACGGTGATGGATCAAACCCAGATCTGTTGACTGGGTGTGAGTGTTTGATTGGTTCTGATGCTCCGTCCATCACCACCCCCTTTTGTACCGCTTTCTTCGCCATAAGTTGGCAGGGTATGCTCAGACGTGAGTCCCTTGCTCACTTTGCCACTGGATTCAAGCAAGCCTGGCTGAAGATGGCTGAAATGCCAGAAACCGGTCCTAGGAAGCTTGTTTCCGGTCCAGGAAAGGCATGGCTTGGCAGTTCGGGCTGGACTGTTCCCATGAGGCACAGGTTCAGACTGATTTGCATATGGCCATGTCTGAACTGGGGTGGCAGCGTGGGCTAAAGAACGGTGATGGATCAAACCCAGATCTGTTGACTGGGTGTGAGTGTTTGATTGGTTCTGATGCTCCGTCCATCACCACCCCCTTTTGTACCGCTTTGTTCGCCCTAAGTTGGCAGGGTAGGCTCAGATGTGAGTCCCTTGCTCACTTTGCCACTGGATTCAAGCAAGCCTGGCTGAAGACGGCTAAAATGCCAGAAACAGGTCCTAGGAAGCTTGTTTCCGGTCCAGGGAAGGCATGTCTTGGCAGTTCGGGCTGGACTGTTCCCATGAGGCACAGGGTCAGACTGATTTGCATATGGCCATGTCTGAACTGGGGTGGCAGAGTGGGCTAAAGAACGGTGATGGATCAAACCCAGATCTGTTGACTGGGTGTGAGTGTTTGATTGGTTCTGATGCTCCGTCCATCACCACCCCCTTTTGTACCGCTTTGTTCGCCATAAGTTGGCAGGGTATGCTCAGACGTGAGTCCCTTGCTCACTTTGCCACCGGATTCAAGCAAGCCTGGCTGAAGACGGCTGAAATGCCAGAAACCGGTACTAGGAAGCATGTTTCCGGTCCAGGGAAGGCATGGCTTGGCAGTTCGGGCTGGTCTGTTCCCATGAGGCACAGGGTCAGACTGATTTGCATATGGCCATGTCTGATCTGGGGTGGCAGAGTGGGCTAAAGAACGGTGATGGATCAAACCCAGATCTGTTGACTGGGTGTGAGTGATTGATTGGTTCTGATGCTCCGTCCATCACCACCCCCTTTTGTACCGCTTTGTTCGCCATAAGTTGGCAGGGTATGCTCAGACGTGAGTCCCTTGCTCACTTTGCCACTGGATTCAAGCAAGCCTTGCTGAAGACGGCTGAAATGCCAGAAACCAGTCCTAGGAAGCTTGTTTCCGGTCCAGGGAAGGCATGGCTTGGCAGTTCGGGCTGGTCTGTTCCCATGAGGCACAGGGTCAGACTGATTTGCATATGGCCATGTCTGAACTAGGGTGGCAGAGTGGGCTAAAGAACGGTGATGGATCAAACATAGATCTGTTGACTGGGTGTGAGTGTTTGATTGGTTCTGATGCTCAATCCATCACCACCCCCTTTTGTACCGCTTTGTTCGCCATAAGTTGGTAGGGTATGCTCAGACGTGAGTCCCTTGCTCACTTTGCCACTGGATTCAAGCAAGCCTGGCTGAAGACGGCTGAAATGCCAGAAACCGGTCCTAGGAAGCTTGTTTCCGGTCCAGGGAAGGCATGGCTTGGCAGTTCGGGCTGGACTGTTCCCATGAGGCACAGGGTCAGACTGATTTGCATATGGCCATGTCTGAACTGGGGTGGCAGCGTGGGCTAAAGAACGGTGATGGATCAAACCCAGATCTGTTGACTGGATGTGAGTGTTTTATTGGTTCTGATGCTCCGTCCATCACCACCCCCTTTTGTACCGCTTTGTTCGCAATAAGTTGGCAGGGTATGCTCAGACGTGAGTCCCTTGCTCACTTTGCCACTGGATTCAAGCAAGCCCGGCTGAAGACGGCTGAAATGCCAGAAACCGGTCCTAGGAAGCTTGTTTCCGGTTCAGGGAAGGCATGGCTTGGCAGTTCGGGCTGGACTGTTCCCATGAGGCACAGGGTCAGACTGATTTGCATATGGCCATGTCTGAACTGGGGTGGCAGAGTGGGCTAAAGAACAGTGATGGATCAAACCCAGATCTGTTGACTGGGTGTGAGTGTTTGATTGGTTCTGATGCTCCGTCCATCACCACCCCCTTTTGTACCGCTTTGTTCGCCATAAGTTTGCTGGGTATGCTCAGACGTGAGTCCCTTGCTCACTTTGCCACTGGATTCAAGCAAGCCTGGCTGAAGACGGCTGAAATGCCAGAAACCGCTCCTAGGAAGCTTGTTTCCGGTCCAGGGAAGGCATGGCTTGGCAGTTCGGGCTAGTCTGTTACCATGAGGCACAGGGTCAGACTCATTTGCATATGGCCATGTCTGAACTGGAGTGGCAGAGTGGGCTAAAGAACGGTGATGGATCAAACCCAGATCTGTTGACTGGGTGTGAGTGTTTGATTGGTTCTGATGCTCTGTCCATCACCACCCCCTTTTGTACCGCTTTGTTCGCCATCAGTTGGCAGGGTATGCTCAGACTTGAGTCCCTTGCTCACTTTGCCACTGGATTCAAGCAAGCCCGGCAGAAGACGGCTGAAATGCCAGAAACCGGTCCTAGGAAGCTTGTTTCCGGTCCAGGGAAGGCATGGCTTGGCAGTTCGGGCTAGTCTGTTACCATGAGGCACAGGGTCAGACTGATTTGCATATGGCCATGTCTGAACAGGGGTGGCAGAGTGGGCTAAAGAACGGTGATGGATCAAACCCAGATCTGTTGACTGGGTGTGAGTGTTTGATTGGTTCTGATGCTCCGTCCATCACCACCCCCTTTTGTACCGCTTTATTCGCCATAAGTTGGCAGGGTATGCTCAGACGTGAGTCCCTTCCTCACTTTGCCACTGGATTCAAGCAAGCCTGGCTGAAGACGGCTGAAATGCCAGAAACCGATCCTAGGAAGCTTGTTTCTGGTCCAGGGAAGGCATGGCTTGGCAGGTCGGGCTGGACTGTTGCCATGAGGCACAGGGTCAGACTGATTTGCATATGGCCATGTCTGAACTGGGGTGGCAGAGTGGGCTAAAGAACGGTGATGGATCAAACCCAGATCTGTTGACTGGGTGTGAGTGTTTGATTGGTTCTGATGCTCCGTCCATCACCACCCCCTTTTGTACCGCTTTGTTCGCAATAAGTTGGCAGGGTATGCTCAGACGTGAGTCCCTTGCTCACTTTGCCACTGGATTCAAGCAAGCCCGGCAGAAGACGGCTGAAATGCCAGAAACCGGTCCTAGGAAGCTTGTTTCCGGTTCAGGGAAGGCATGGCTTGGCAGTTCGGGCTGGACTGTTCCCATTAAGCACAGGGTCAGACTGATTTGCATATGGCCATGTCTGAACTGGGGTGGCAGAGTGGGCTAAAGAACGGTGATGGATCAAACCCAGATCTGTTCACTGGGTGTGAGTGTTTGATTGGTTCTGATGCTCCGTCCATCACCACCCCCTTTTGTACCGCTTTCTTCGCCATAAGTTGGCAGGGTATGCTCAGACGTGAGTCCCTTGCTCACTTTGCCACTGGATTCAAGCAAGTCTGGCTGAAGACGGCTGAAATGCCAGAAACTGGTCCTAGGAAGCTTGTTTCCGGTCCAGGGAATGCATGGCTTGGCAGTTCGGCCTGGACTGTTCCCATGAGGCACAGGGTCAGACTGATTTGCATATGGCCATGTCTGAACTGGGGTGGCAGAGTGGGCTAAAGAACGGTGATGGATCAAACCCAGATCTGTTGACTGGGTGTGAGTGTTTGATTGGTTCTGATGCTCCGTCCATCACCACCCCCTTTTGTACCGCTTTGTTTGCCATAAGTTGGCAGGGTATGCTCAGACGTGAGTCCCTTGCTCACTTTGCCACTGGATTCAAGCAAGCCTGGCTGAAGACGGCTGAAATGCCAGAAACCGATCCTAGGAAGCTTGTTTCCGGTCCAGGGAAGACATGGCTTGGCAGTTCGGGCTGGACTGTTCCCATGAGGCACAGGGTCAGACTGATTTGCATATGGCCATGTCTGAACTGGGGTGGCAGAGTGGGCTAAAGAACGGTGATGGATCAAACCCAGATCTGTTGACTGGGTGTGAGTGTTTGATTGGTTCTGATGCTCCGTCCATCACCACCCCCTTTTGTACCGCTTTGTTCGCAATAAGTTGGCAGGGTATGCTCAGACGTGAGTCCCTTGCTCACTTTGCCACTGGATTCAAGCAAGCCCGGCTGAAGACGGCTGAAATGCCAGAAACCGGTCCTAGGAAGCTTGTTTCCGGTTCAGGGAAGGCATGGCTTGGCAGTTCGGGCTGGACTGTTGCCATTAAGCACAGGGTCAGACTGATTTGCATATGGCCATGTCTGAACTGGGGTGGCAGAGTGGGCTAAAGAACGGTGATGGATCAAACCCAGATCTGTTGACTGGGTGTGAGTGTTTGATTGGTTCTGATGCTCCGTCCATCACCACCCCCTTTTGTACCGCTTTCTTCGCCATAAGTTGGCAGGGTATGCTCAGACGTGAGTCCCTTGCTCACTTTGCCACTGGATTCAAGCAAGTCTGGCTGAAGACGGCTGAAATGCCAGAAACTGGTCCTAGGAAGCTTGTTTCCGGTCCAGGGAATGCATGGCTTGGCAGTTCGGGCTGGACTGTTCCCATGAGGCACAGGGTCAGACTGATTTGCATATGGCCATGTCTGAACTGGGGTGGCAGAGTGGGCTAAAGAACGGTGATGGATCAAACCCAGATCTGTTGACTGGGTGTGAGTGTTTGATTGGTTCTGATGCTCCGTCCATCACCACCCCCTTTTGTACCGCTTTCTTCGCCATAAGTTGGCAGGGTATGCTCAGACGTGAGTCCCTTGCTCACTTTGCCACTGGATTCAAGCAAGTCTGGCTGAAGACGGCTGAAATGCCAGAAACTGGTCCTAGGAAGCTTGTTTCCGGTCCAGGGAATGCATGGCTTGGCAGTTCGGCCTGGACTGTTCCCATGAGGCACAGGGTCAGACTGATTTGCATATGGCCATGTCTGAACTGGGGTGGCAGAGTGGGCTAAAGAACGGTGATGGATCAAACCCAGATCTGTTGACTGGGTGTGAGTGTTTGATTGGTTCTGATGCTCCGTCCATCACCACCCCCTTTTGTACCGCTTTGTTTGCCATAAGTTGGCAGGGTATGCTCAGACGTGAGTCCCTTGCTCACTTTGCCACTGGATTCAAGCAAGCCTGGCTGAAGACGGCTGAAATGCCAGAAACCGGTCCTAGGAAGCTTGTTTCCGGTCCAGGGAAGGCATGGCTTGGCAGTTCGGGCTGGACTGTTCCCATGAGGCACAGGGTCAGACTGATTTGCATATGGCCATGTCTGAACTGGGGTGGCAGAGTGGGCTAAAGAACGGTGATGGATCAAACCCAGATCTGTTGACTGGGTGTGAGTGTTTGATTGGTTCTGATGCTCCGTCCATCACCACCCCCTTTTGTACCGCTTTGTTCGCAATAAGTTGGCAGGGTATGCTCAGACGTGAGTCCCTTGCTCACTTTGCCACTGGATTCAAGCAAGCCCGGCTGAAGACGGCTGAAATGCCAGAAACCGGTCCTAGGAAGCTTGTTTCCGGTTCAGGGAAGGCATGGCTTGGCAGTTCGGGCTGGACTGTTCCCATTAAGCACAGGGTCAGACTGATTTGCATATGGCCATGTCTGAACTGGGGTGGCAGAGTGGGCTAAAGAACGGTGATGGATCAAACCCAGATCTGTTGACTGGGTGTGAGTGTTTGATTGGTTCTGATGCTCCGTCCATCACCAACCCCTTTTGTACCGCTTTGTTCGCCCTAAGTTGGCAGGGTATGCTCAGACGTGAGTCCCTTGCTCACTTTGCCACTGGATTCAAGCAAGTCTGGCTGAAGACGGCTGAAATGCCAGAAACTGGTCCTAGGAAGCTTGTTTCCGGTCCAGGGAATGCATGGCTTGGCAGTTCGGCCTGGACTGTTCCCATGAGGCACAGGGTCAGACTGATTTGCATATGGCCATGTCTGAACTGGGGTGGCAGAGTGGGCTAAAGAACGGTGATGGATCAAACCCAGATCTGTTGACTGGGTGTGAGTGTTTGATTGGTTCTGATGCTCCGTCCATCACCACCCCCTTTTGTACCGCTTTGTTTGCCATAAGTTGGCAGGGTATGCTCAGACGTGAGTCCCTTGCTCACTTTGCCACTGGATTCAAGCAAGCCTGGCTGAAGACGGCTGAAATGCCAGAAACCGGTCCTAGGAAGCTTGTTTCCGGTCCAGGGAAGGCATGGCTTGGCAGTTCGGGCTGGACTGTTCCCATGAGGCACAGGGTCAGACTGATTTGCATATGGCCATGTCTGAACTGGGGTGGCAGAGTGGGCTAAAGAACGGTGATGGATCAAACCCAGATCTGTTGACTGGGTGTGAGTGTTTGATTGGTTCTGATGCTCCGTCCATCACCACCCCCTTTTGTACCGCTTTGTTCGCAATAAGTTGGCAGGGTATGCTCAGACGTGAGTCCCTTGCTCACTTTGCCACTGGATTCAAGCAAGCCCGGCTGAAGACGGCTGAAATGCCAGAAACCGGTCCTAGGAAGCTTGTTTCCGGTTCAGGGAAGGCATGGCTTGGCAGTTCGGGCTGGACTGTTCCCATTAAGCACAGGGTCAGACTGATTTGCATATGGTCATGTCTGAAATGGGGTGGCAGAGTGGGCTAAAGAACGGTGATGGATCAAACCCAGATCTGTTGACTGGGTGTGAGTGTTTGATTGGTTCTGATGCTCCGTCCATCACCACCCCCTTTTGTACCGCTTTCTTCGCCATAAGTTGGCAGGGTATGCTCAGACGTGAGTCCCTTGCTCACTTTGCCACTGGATTCAAGCAAGTCTGGCTGAAGACGGCTGAAATGCCAGAAACTGGTCCTAGGAAGCTTGTTTCCGGTCCAGGGAATGCATGGCTTGGCAGTTCGGGCTGGACTGTTCCCATGAGGCACAGGGTCAGACTGATTTGCATATGGCCATGTCTGAACTGGGGTGGCAGAGTGGGCTAAAGAACGGTGATGGATCAAACCCAGATCTGTTGACTGGGTGTGAGTGTTTGATTGGTTCTGATGCTCCGTCCATCACCACCCCCTTTTGTACCGCTTTGTTTGCCATAAGTTGGCAGGGTATGCTCAGACGTGAGTCCCTTGCTCACTTTGCCACTGGATTCAAGCAAGCCTGGCTGAAGACGGCTGAAATGCCAGAAACCGGTCCTAGGAAGCTTGTTTCCGGTCCAGGGAAGGCATGGCTTGGCAGTTCGGGCTGGACTGTTCCCATGAGGCACAGGGTCAGACTGATTTGCATATGGCCATGTCTGAACTGGGGTGGCAGAGTGGGCTAAAGAACGGTGATGGATCAAACCCAGATCTGTTGACTGGGTGTGAGTGTTTGATTGGTTCTGATGCTCCGTCCATCACCACCACCTTTTGTACCGCTTTATTCGCCATAAGTTGGCAGGGTATGCTCAGACGTGAGTCCCTTCCTCACTTTGCCACTGGATTCAAGCAAGCCTGGCTGAAGACGGCTGAAATGCCAGAAACCGATCCTAGGAAGCTTGTTTCCGGTCCAGGGAAGGCATGGCTTGGCAGGTCGGGCTGGACTGTTGCCATGAGGCACAGGGTCAGACTGATTTGTATATGGCCATGTCTGAACTGGGGTGGCAGAGTGGGCTAAAGAACGGTGATGGATCAAACCCAGATCTGTTGACTGGGTGTGAGTGTTTGATTGGTTCTGATGCTCCGTCCATCACCACCCCCTTTTGTACCGCTTTGTTCGCAATAAGTTGGCAGGGTATGCTCAGACGTGAGTCCCTTGCTCACTTTGCCACTGGATTCAAGCAAGCCCGGCTGAAGACGGCTGAAATGCCAGAAACCGGTCCTAGGAAGCTTGTTTCCGGTTCAGGGAAGGCATGGCTTGGCAGTTCGGGCTGGACTGTTCCCATTAAGCACAGGGTCAGACTGATTTGCATATGGCAATGTCTGAACTGGGGTGGCAGAGTGGGCTAAAGAACGGTGATGGGTCAAACCCAGATCTGTTGACTGGGTGTGAGTGTTTGATTGGTTCTGATGCTCCGTCCATCACCACCCCCTTTTGTACCGCTTTCTTCGCCATAAGTTGGCAGGGTATGCTCAGACGTGAGTCCCTTGCTCACTTTGCCACTGGATTCAAGCAAGTCTGGCTGAAGACGGCTGAAATGCCAGAAATTGGTCCTAGGAAGCTTGTTTCCGGTCCAGGGAATGCATGGCTTGGCAGTTCGGGCTGGACTGTTCCCATGAGGCACAGGGTCAGACTGATTTGCATATGGCCATGTCTGAACTGGGGTGGCAGAGTGGGCTAAAGAACGGTGATGGATCAAACCCAGATCTGTTGACTGGGTGTGAGTGTTTGATTGGTTCTGATGCTCCGTCCATCACCACCCCCTTTTGTACCGCTTTGTTCGCAATAAGTTGGCAGGGTATGCTCAGACGTGAGTCCCTTGCTCACTTTGCCACTGGATTCAAGCAAGCCCGGCTGAAGACGGCTGAAATGCCAGAAACCGGTCCTAGGAAGCTTGTTTCCGGTTCAGGGAAGGCATGGCTTGGCAGTTCGGGCTGGACTGTTCCCATTAAGCACAGGGTCAGACTGATTTGCATATGGCCATGTCTGAACTGGGGTGGCAGAGTGGGCTAAAGAACGGTGATGGATCAAATCCAGATCTGTTGACTGGGTGTGAGTGTTTGATTGGTTCTGATGCTCCATCCATCACCACCCCCTTTTGTACCGCTTTCTTCACCATAAGTTGGCAGGGTATGCTCAGACGTGAGTCCCTTGCTCACTTTGCCACTGGATTCAAGCAAGCCTGGCTGAAGATGGCTGAAATGCCAGAAACTGGTCCTAGGAAGCTTGTTTCCGGTCCAGGGAATGCATGGCTTGGCAGATCGGGCTGGACTGTTCCCATGAGGCACAGGGTCAGACTGATTTGCATATGGCCATGTCTGAACTGGGGTGGCAGAGTGGGCTAAAGAATGGTGATGGATCAAACCCAGATCTGTTGACTGGGTGTGAGTGTTTGATTGGTTCTGATGCTCCGTCCATCACCACCCCCTTTTGTACCGCTTTGTTCGCCCTAAGTTGGCAGGGTATGCTCAGACGTGAGTCCCTTGCTCACTTTGCCACTGGATTCAAGCAAGCCTGGCTGAAGACAGCTGAAATGCCAGAAACCGGTCCTAGGAAGCTTGTTTCCGGTCCAGGGAAGGCATGTCTTGGCAGTTTGGGCTGGACTGTTCCCATGAGGCACAGGGTCAGACTGATTTGCATATGGCCATGTCTGAACTGGGGTGGCAGAGTGGGCTAAAGAACGGTGATGGATCAAACCCAGATCTGTTGACTGGTTGTGAGTGTTTGATTGGTTCTGATGCTCCGTCCATCACCACCCCCTTTGGTACCGCTTTGTTCGCCATAAGTTGGCAGGGTATGCTCAGACGTGAGTCCTTTTCTCACTTTGCCACTGGATTCAAGCAAGCCTGGCTGAAGACGGCTGAAATGCTAGAAACCGGTCCTAGGAAGCTTGTTTCCGGTCCAGGGAAGGCATGGCTTGGCAGTTCGGGCTGGACTGTTCCCATGAGGCACAGGGTCAGACTGATTTGCATATGGCCATGTCTGAACTGGGGTGGCAGAGTGGGCTAAAGAACGGTGATGGATCAAACCCAGATCTGTTGACTGGGTGTGAGTGTTTGATTGGTTCTGATGCTCCGTCCATCACCACCCCCTTTTGTACCGCTTTGTTCGCCATAAGTTGGCAGGGTATGCTCAGACGTGAGTCCCTTGCTCACTTTGCCACTGGATTCAAGCAAGTCTGGCTGAAGATGGCTGAAATGCCAGAAACTGGTCCTAGGAAGCTTGTTTCCGGTCCAGGGAATGCATGGCTTGGCAGATCGGGCTGGACTGTTCCCATGAGGCACAGGGTCAGACTGATTTGCATATGGCCATGTCTGAACTGGGGTGGCAGAGTGGGCTAAAGAACTGTGATGGATCAAACCCAGATCTGTTGACTGGGTGTGAGTGTTTGATTGGTTCTGATGCTCCGTCCATCACCACCCCCTTTTGTACCGCTTTGTTCGCCCTAAGTTGGCAGGGTATGCTCAGACGTGAGTCCCTTGCTCACTTTGCCACTGGATTCAAGCAAGCCTGGCTGAAGACAGCTGAAATGCCAGAAACCGGTCCTAGGAAGCTTGTTTCCGGTCCAGGGAAGGCATGTCTTGGCAGTTCGGGCTGGACTGTTCCCATGAGGCACAGGGTCAGACTGATTTGCATATGGCCATGTCTGAACTGGGGTGGCAGAGTGGGCTAAAGAACCGTGATGGATCAAACCCAGATCTGTTGACTGGGTGTGAGTGTTTGATTGGTTCTGATGCTCCGTCCATCACCACCCCCTTTGGTACCGCTTTGTTCGCCATAAGTTGGCAGGGTATGCTCAGACGTGAGTCCTTTTCTCCCTTTGCCACTGGATTCAAGCAAGCCTGGCTGAAGACGGCTGAAATGCTAGAAACCGGTCCTAGGAAGCTTGTTTCCGGTCCAGGGAAGGCATGGCTTGGCAGTTCGGGCTGGACTGTTCCCATGAGGCACAGGGTCAGACTGATTTGCATATGGCCATGTCTGAACTGGGGTGGCAGAGTGGGCTAAAGAACGGTGATGGATCAAACCCAGATCTGTTGACTGGGTGTAAGTGTTTGATTGGTTCTGATGCTCCGTCCATCACCACCCCCTTTTGTACCGCTTTGTTCGCCATAAGTTGGCAGGGTATGCTCAGACGTGAGTCCCTTGCTCACTTTGCCACTGGATTCAAGGAAGCCTGGCTGAAGACGGCTGAAATGCCAGAAACCGGTCCTAGGAAGCTTGTCTCCGGTCCACGGAAGGCATGGCTTGGCAGTTCGGGCTGGACTGTTCCCATGAGGCACAGGGTCAGACTGATTTGCATATGGCCATGTCTGAACTGGGGTGGCAGAGTGGGCTAAAGAATGGTGATGGATCAAACCCAGATCTGTTGACTGGGTGTGAGTGTTTGATTGGTTCTGATGCTCCGTCCATCACCACCCTTTTTTGTACCGCTTTCTTCGCCATAAGTTGGCAGGGTATGCTCAGACGTGAGTCCCTTGCTCACTTTGCCACCGGATTCAAGCAAGCCTGGCTGAAGACGGCTGAAATGCCAGAAACCGGTCCTAGGAAGCTTGTTTCCGGTCCAGGGAAGGCATGGCTTGGCAGTTCGGGCTGGACTGTTCCCATGAGGCACAGGGTCAGACTGATTTGCATACGGCCATGTCTGAACTGGGGTGGCAGAGTGGGCTAAAGAACGGTGATGGATCAAACCCAGATCTGTTGACTGGGTGTGAGTGTTTGATTGGTTGTGATGCTCCGTCCATCACCACCCCCTTTTGTACCGCTTTGTTCGCCATAAGTTGGCAGGGTATGCTCAGATGTGAGTCCCTTGCTCACTTTGCCACTGGATTCAAGCAAGCCTGGCTGAAGATGGCTGAAATGCCAGAAACCGGTCCTAGGAAGCTTGTTTCCGGTCCAGGGAAGGCATGGCTTGGCAGTTCGGGCTGGACTGTTCCCATGAGGCACAGGGTCAGACTGATTTGCATATGGCCATGTCTGAACTGGGGTGGCAGAGTGGGCTAAAGAACGGTGATGGATCAAACCCAGATCTGTTGACTGAGTGTGAGTGTTTGATTGGTTCTGATGCTCCGTCCATCACCACCCCCTTTTGTACCGCTTTGTTCGCCATAAGTTGGCAGGGTATGCTCAGATTTGAGTCCCTTGCTCACTTTGCCACTGGATTCAAGTAAGCCTAGCTGAAGACGGCTGAAATGCCAGAAACCGGTCCTAGGAAGCTTGTCTCCGGTCCAGGGAAGGCATGGCTTGGCAGTTCGGGCTGGACTGTTCCCATGAGGCACAGGGTCAGACTGATTTGCATATGGCCATGTCTGAACTGGGGTGGCAGAGTGGGCTAAAGAACGGTGATGGATCAAACCCAGATCTGTTGACTGGGTGTGAGTGTTTGATTGGTTCTGATGCTCCGTCCATCACCACCCCCTTTTGTACCGCTTTCTTCGCCATAAGTTGGCAGGGTATGCTCAGACGTGAGTCCCTTGCTCACTTTGCCACCGGATTCAAGCAAGCCTGGCTGAAGACGGCTGAAATGCCAGAAACCGGTCCTAGGAAGCTTGTTTCCGGTCCAGGGAAGGCATGGCTTGGCAGTTCGGGCTGGACTGTTCCCATGAGGCACAGGGTCAGACTGATTTGCATACGGCCATGTCTGAACTGGGGTGGCAGAGTGGGCTAAAGAACGGTGATGGATCAAACCCAGATCTGTTGACTGAGTGTGAGTGTTTGATTGGTTGTGATGCTCCGTCCATCACCACCCCCTTTTGTACCGCTTTGTTCGCCATAAGTTGGCAGGGTATGCTCAAACGTGAGTCCCTTGCTCACTTTGCCACTGGATTCAAGCAAGCCTGGCTGAAGATGGCTGAAATGCCAGAAACCGGTCCTAGGAAGCTTGTTTCTGGTCCAGGGAAGGCATGGCTTGGCAGTTCGGGCTGGTCTGTTCCCATAAGGCACAGGGTCAGATTGATTTGCATATGGCCATGTATGAACTGGGGTGGCAGCGTGGGCTAAAGAACGGTGATGGATCAAACCCAGATCTGTTGACTGGGTGTGAGTGTTTGATTGGTTCTGATGCTCCGTCCATCACCACCCCCTTTTGTACCGCTTTGTTCACCCTAAGTTGGCAGGGTATGCTCAGACGTGAGTCCCTTGCTCACTTTGCCACTGGATTCAAGCAAGCCTGGCTGAAGACGGCTGAAATGCCAGAAACCGGTCCTAGGAAGCTTGTTTCCGGTCCAGGGAAGGCATGTCTTGGCAGTTCGGGCTGGACTGTTCCCATGAGGCACAGGGTCAGACTGATTTGCATATGGCCATGTCTGAACTGGGGTGGCAGAGTGGGCTAAACAACGGTGATGGATCAAACCCAGATCTGTTGACTGGGTGTGAGTGTTTGTTTGGTTCTGATGCTCCGTCCATCACCACCCCCTTTTGTACCGCTTTGTTCGCAATAAGTTGTCAGGGTATGCTCAGACGTGAGTCCCTTGCTCACTTTGCCACCAGATTCAAGCAAGCCTGGCTGAAGATGGCTGAAATGCCACAAACCGGTCCTAGGAAGCTTGTTTCCGGTCCAGGGAAGGCATGGCTTGGCAGTTCGGGCTGGACTGTTCCCATGAGGCACAGGGTCAGACTGATTTGCATATGGCCATGTCTGATTACTGGGGTGGCAGAGTGGGCTAAAGAACGGTGATGGATCAAACCCAGATCTGTTGAATGGGTGTGAGTGTTTGATTGGTTCTGATGCTCCGTCCATCACCACCCCATTTTGTACCGCTTTGTTCGCCATAAGTTGGCAGGGTATGCTCATACGTGAGTCCCTTGCTCACTTTGCCACTGGATTCAAGCAAGCCTGGCTGAAGAGGGCTGAAATGCCAGAAACCGGTACTAGGAAGCTTGTTTCCGGTCCAGGGAAGGCATGGCTTGGCAGTTCGGGCTGGTCTGTTCCCATGAGGCACAGGGTCAGACTGATTTGCATATGGCCATGTCTGATCTGGGGTGGCAGAGTGGGCTAAAGAACGGTGATGGATCAAACCCAGATCTGTTGACTGGGTGTGAGTGTTTGATTGGTTCTGATGCTCCGTCCATCACCACCCCCTTTTGTACCGCTTTGTTTGCCATAAGTTGGCAGGGTATGCTCAGACGTGAGTCCCTTGCTCACTTTGCCACTGGATTCAAGCAAGCCTGGCTGAAGATGGCTGAAATGCCAGAAACCGGTCCTAGGAAGCTTGTTTCCGGTCCAGGAAAGGCATGGCTTGGCAGTTCGGGCTGGACTGTTCCCATGAGGCACAGGTTCAGACTGATTTGCATATGGCCATGTCTGAACTGGGGTGGCAGCGTGGGCTAAAGAACGGTGATGGATCAAACCCAGATCTGTTGACTGGGTGTGAGTGTTTGATTGGTTCTGATGCTCCGTCCATCACCACCCCCTTTTGTACCGCTTTGTTCGCCCTAAGTTGGCAGGGTAGGCTCAGATGTGAGTCCCTTGCTCACTTTGCCACTGGATTCAAGCAAGCCTGGCTGAAGACGGCTAAAATGCCAGAAACAGGTCCTAGGAAGCTTGTTTCCGGTCCAGGGAAGGCATGTCTTGGCAGTTCGGGCTGGACTGTTCCCATGAGGCACAGGGTCAGACTGATTTGCATATGGCCATGTCTGAACTGGGGTGGCAGAGTGGGCTAAAGAACGGTGATGGATCAAACCCAGATCTGTTGACTGGGTGTGAGTGTTTGATTGGTTCTGATGCTCCGTCCATCACCACCCCCTTTTGTACCGCTTTGTTCGCCATAAGTTGGCAGGGTATGCTCAGACGTGAGTCCCTTGCTCACTTTGCCACCGGATTCAAGCAAGCCTGGCTGAAGACGGCTGAAATGCCAGAAACCGGTACTAGGAAGCATGTTTCCGGTCCAGGGAAGGCATGGCTTGGCAGTTCGGGCTGGTCTGTTCCCATGAGGCACAGGGTCAGACTGATTTGCATATGGCCATGTCTGATCTGGGGTGGCAGAGTGGGCTAAAGAACGGTGATGGATCAAACTTAGATCTGTTGACTGGGTGTGAGTGTTTGATTGGTTCTGATGCTCAATCCATCACCACCCCCTTTTGTACCGCTTTGTTCGCCATAAGTTGGTAGGGTATGCTCAGACATGAGTCCCTTGCTCACTTTGCCACTGGATTCAAGCAAGCCTGGCTGAAGACGGCTGAAATGCCAGAAACCGGTCCTAGGAAGCTTGTTTCCGGTCCAGGGAAGGCATGGCTTGGCAGTTCGGGCTGGACTGTTCCCATGAGGCACAGGGTCAGACTGATTTGCATATGGCCATGTCTGAACTGGGGTGGCAGCGTGGGCTAAAGAACGGTGATGGATCAAACCCAGATCTGTTGACTGGATGTGAGTGTTTTATTGGTTCTGATGCTCCGTCCATCACCACCCCCTTTTGTACCGCTTTGTTCGCAATAAGTTGGCAGGGTATGCTCAGACGTGAGTCCCTTGCTCACTTTGCCACTGGATTCAAGCAAGCCCGGCTGAAGACGGCTGAAATGCCAGAAACCGGTCCTAGGAAGCTTGTTTCCGGTTCAGGGAAGGCATGGCTTGGCAGTTCGGGCTGGACTGTTCCCTTGAGGCACAGGGTCAGACTGATTTGCATATGGCCATGTCTGAACTGGGGTGGCAGAGTGGGCTAAAGAACAGTGATGGATCAAACCCAGATCTGTTGACTGGGTGTGAGTGTTTGATTGGTTCTGATGCTCCGTCCATCACCACCCCCTTTTGTACCGCTTTGTTCGCCATAAGTTTGCTGGGTATGCTCAGACGTGAGTCCCTTGCTCACTTTGCCACTGGATTCAAGCAAGCCTGGCTGAAGACGGCTGAAATGCCAGAAACCGCTCCTAGGAAGCTTGTTTCCGGTCCAGGGAAGGCATGGCTTGGCAGTTCGGGCTAGTCTGTTACCATGAGGCACAGGGTCAGACTCATTTGCATATGGCCATGTCTGAACTGGAGTGGCAGAGTGGGCTAAAGAACGGTGATGGATCAAACCCAGATCTGTTGACTGGGTGTGAGTGTTTGATTGGTTCTGATGCTCTGTCCATCACCACCCCCTTTTGTACCGCTTTGTTCGCCATCAGTTGGCAGGGTATGCTCAGACTTGAGTCCCTTGCTCACTTTGCCACTGGATTCAAGCAAGCCCGGCAGAAGACGGCTGAAATGCCAGAAACCGGTCCTAGGAAGCTTGTTTCCGGTCCAGGGAAGGCATGGCTTGGCAGTTCGGGCTAGTCTGTTACCATGAGGCACAGGGTCAGACTGATTTGCATATGGCCATGTCTGAACAGGGGTGGCAGAGTGGGCTAAAGAACGGTGATGGATCAAACCCAGATCTGTTGACTGGGTGTGAGTGTTTGATTGGTTCTGATGCTCCGTCCATCACCACCCCCTTTTGTACCGCTTTATTCGCCATAAGTTGGCAGGGTATGCTCAGACGTGAGTCCCTTCCTCACTTTGCCACTGGATTCAAGCAAGCCTGGCTGAAGACGGCTGAAATGCCAGAAACCGATCCTAGGAAGCTTGTTTCTGGTCCAGGGAAGGCATGGCTTGGCAGGTCGGGCTGGACTGTTGCCATGAGGCACAGGGTCAGACTGATTTGCATATGGCCATGTCTGAACTGGGGTGGCAGAGTGGGCTAAAGAACGGTGATGGATCAAACCCAGATCTGTTGACTGGGTGTGAGTGTTTGATTGGTTCTGATGCTCCGTCCATCACCACCCCCTTTTGTACCGCTTTGTTCGCAATAAGTTGGCAGGGTATGCTCAGACGTGAGTCCCTTGCTCACTTTGCCACTGGATTCAAGCAAGCCCGGCAGAAGACGGCTGAAATGCCAGAAACCGGTCCTAGGAAGCTTGTTTCCGGTTCAGGGAAGGCATGGCTTGGCAGTTCGGGCTGGACTGTTCCCATTAAGCACAGGGTCAGACTGATTTGCATATGGCCATGTCTGAACTGGGGTGGCAGAGTGGGCTAAAGAACGGTGATGGATCAAACCCAGATCTGTTCACTGGGTGTGAGTGTTTGATTGGTTCTGATGCTCCGTCCATCACCACCCCCTTTTGTACCGCTTTCTTCGCCATAAGTTGGCAGGGTATGCTCAGACGTGAGTCCCTTGCTCACTTTGCCACTGGATTCAAGCAAGTCTGGCTGAAGACGGCTGAAATGCCAGAAACTGGTCCTAGGAAGCTTGTTTCCGGTCCAGGGAATGCATGGCTTGGCAGTTCGGCCTGGACTGTTCCCATGAGGCACAGGGTCAGACTGATTTGCATATGGCCATGTCTGAACTGGGGTGGCAGAGTGGGCTAAAGAACGGTGATGGATCAAACCCAGATCTGTTGACTGGGTGTGAGTGTTTGATTGGTTCTGATGCTCCGTCCATCACCACCCCCTTTTGTACCGCTTTGTTTGCCATAAGTTGGCAGGGTATGCTCAGACGTGAGTCCCTTGCTCACTTTGCCACTGGATTCAAGCAAGCCTGGCTGAAGACGGCTGAAATGCCAGAAACCGATCCTAGGAAGCTTGTTTCCGGTCCAGGGAAGGCATGGCTTGGCAGTTCGGGCTGGACTGTTCCCATGAGGCACAGGGTCAGACTGATTTGCATATGGCCATGTCTGAACTGGGGTGGCAGAGTGGGCTAAAGAACGGTGATGGATCAAACCCAGATCTGTTGACTGGGTGTGAGTGTTTGATTGGTTCTGATGCTCCGTCCATCACCACCCCCTTTTGTACCGCTTTGTTCGCAATAAGTTGGCAGGGTATGCTCAGACGTGAGTCCCTTGCTCACTTTGCCACTGGATTCAAGCAAGCCCGGCTGAAGACGGCTGAAATGCCAGAAACCGGTCCTAGGAAGCTTGTTTCCGGTTCAGGGAAGGCATGGCTTGGCAGTTCGGGCTGGACTGTTGCCATTAAGCACAGGGTCAGACTGATTTGCATATGGCCATGTCTGAACTGGGGTGGCAGAGTGGGCTAAAGAACGGTGATGGATCAAACCCAGATCTGTTGACTGGGTGTGAGTGTTTGATTGGTTCTGATGCTCCGTCCATCACCACCCCCTTTTGTACCGCTTTCTTCGCCATAAGTTGGCAGGGTATGCTCAGACGTGAGTCCCTTGATCACTTTGCCACTGGATTCAAGCAAGTCTGGCTGAAGACGGCTGAAATGCCAGAAACTGGTCCTAGGAAGCTTGTTTCCGGTCCAGGGAATGCATGGCTTGGCAGTTCGGGCTGGACTGTTCCCATGAGGCACAGGGTCAGACTGATTTGCATATGGCCATGTCTGAACTGGGGTGGCAGAGTGGGCTAAAGAACGGTGATGGATCAAACCCAGATCTGTTGACTGGGTGTGAGTGTTTGATTGGTTCTGATGCTCCGTCCATCACCACCCCCTTTTGTACCGCTTTCTTCGCCATAAGTTGGCAGGGTATGCTCAGACGTGAGTCCCTTGCTCACTTTGCCACTGGATTCAAGCAAGTCTGGCTGAAGACGGCTGAAATGCCAGAAACTGGTCCTAGGGAGCTTGTTTCCGGTCCAGGGAATGCATGGCTTGGCAGTTCGGGCTGGACTGTTCCCATGAGGCACAGGGTCAGACTGATTTGCATATGGCCATGTCTGAACTGGGGTGGCAGAGTGGGCTAAAGAACGGTGATGGATCAAACCCAGATCTGTTGACTGGGTGTGAGTGTTTGATTGGTTCTGATGCTCCGTCCATCACCACCCCCTTTTGTACCGCTTTGTTTGCCATAAGTTGGCAGGGTATGCTCAGACGTGAGTCCCTTGCTCACTTTGCCACTGGATTCAAGCAAGCCTGGCTGAAGACGGCTGAAATGCCAGAAACCGGTCCTAGGAAGCTTGTTTCCGGTCCAGGGAAGGCATGGCTTGGCAGTTCGGGCTGGACTGTTCCCATGAGGCACAGGGTCAGACTGATTTGCATATGGCCATGTCTGAACTGGGGTGGCAGAGTGGGCTAAAGAACGGTGATGGATCAAACCCAGATCTGTTGACTGGGTGTGAGTGTTTGATTGGTTCTGATGCTCCGTCCATCACCACCCCCTTTTGTACCGCTTTGTTCGCAATAAGTTGGCAGGGTATGCTCAGACGTGAGTCCCTTGCTCACTTTGCCACTGGATTCAAGCAAGCCCGGCTGAAGACGGCTGAAATGCCAGAAACCGGTCCTAGGAAGCTTGTTTCCGGTTCAGGGAAGGCATGGCTTGGCAGTTCGGGCTGGACTGTTCCCATTAAGCACAGGGTCAGACTGATTTGCATATGGCCATGTCTGAACTGGGGTGGCAGAGTGGGCTAAAGAACGGTGATGGATCAAACCCAGATCTGTTGACTGGGTGTGAGTGTTTGATTGGTTCTGATGCTCCGTCCATCACCAACCCCTTTTGTACCGCTTTGTTCGCCCTAAGTTGGCAGGGTATGCTCAGACGTGAGTCCCTTGCTCACTTTGCCACTGGATTCAAGCAAGTCTGGCTGAAGACGGCTGAAATGCCAGAAACTGGTCCTAGGAAGCTTGTTTCCGGTCCAGGGAATGCATGGCTTGGCAGTTCGGCCTGGACTGTTCCCATGAGGCACAGGGTCAGACTGATTTGCATATGGCCATGTCTGAACTGGGGTGGCAGAGTGGGCTAAAGAACGGTGATGGATCAAACCCAGATCTGTTGACTGGGTGTGAGTGTTTGATTGGTTCTGATGCTCCGTCCATCACCACCCCCTTTTGTACCGCTTTGTTTGCCATAAGTTGGCAGGGTATGCTCAGACGTGAGTCCCTTGCTCACTTTGCCACTGGATTCAAGCAAGCCTGGCTGAAGACGGCTGAAATGCCAGAAACCGGTCCTAGGAAGCTTGTTTCCGGTCCAGGGAAGGCATGGCTTGGCAGTTCGGGCTGGACTGTTCCCATGAGGCACAGGGTCAGACTGATTTGCATATGGCCATGTCTGAACTGGGGTGGCAGAGTGGGCTAAAGAACGGTGATGGATCAAACCCAGATCTGTTGACTGGGTGTGAGTGTTTGATTGGTTCTGATGCTCCGTCCATCACCACCCCCTTTTGTACCGCTTTGTTCGCCCTAAGTTGGCAGGGTATGCTCAGACGTGAGTCCCTTGCTCACTTTGCCACTGGATTCAAGCAAGCCTGGCTGAAGACGGCTGAAATGCCAGAAACCGGTCCTAGGAAGCTTGTTTCCGGTCCAGGGAAGGCATGTCTTGGCAGTTCGGGCTGGACTGTTCCCATGAGGCACAGGGTCAGACTGATTTGCATATGGCCATGTCTGAACTGGGGTGGCAGAGTGGGCTAAAGAACGGTGATGGATCAAACCCAGATCTGTTGACTGAGTGTGAGTGTTTGATTGGTTCTGATGCTCCGTCCATCACCACCCCCTTTTGTACCGCTTTGTTCGCCATAAGTTGGCAGGCTATGCTCAGACGTGAGTCCCTTGCTCACTTTGCCACTGGATTCAAGCAAGCCTGGCTGAAGATGGCTGAAATGCCAGAAACCGGTCCTAGGAAGCTTGTTTCCGGTCCAGGAAAGGCATGGCTTGGCAGTTCGGGCTGGACTGTTCCCATGAGGCACAGGTTCAGACTGATTTGCATATGGCCATGTCTGAACTGGGGTGGCAGCGTGGGCTAAAGAACGGTGATGGATCAAACCCAGATCTGTTGACTGGGTGTGAGTGTTTGATTGGTTCTGATGCTCCGTCCATCACCACCCCCTTTTGTACCGCTTTGTTCGCCCTAAGTTGGCAGGGTAGGCTCAGATGTGAGTCCCTTGCTCACTTTGCCACTGGATTCAAGCAAGCCTGGCTGAAGACGGCTAAAATGCCAGAAACAGGTCCTAGGAAGCTTGTTTCCGGTCCAGGGAAGGCATGTCTTGGCAGTTCGGGCTGGACTGTTCCCATGAGGCACAGGGTCAGACTGATTTGCATATGGCCATGTCTGAACTGGGGTGGCAGAGTGGGCTAAAGAACGGTGATGGATCAAACCCAGATCTGTTGACTGGGTGTGAGTGTTTGATTGGTTCTGATGCTCCGTCCATCACCACCCCCTTTTGTACCGCTTTGTTCGCCATAAGTTGGCAGGGTATGCTCAGACGTGAGTCCCTTGCTCACTTTGCCACCGGATTCAAGCAAGCCTGGCTGAAGACGGCTGAAATGCCAGAAACCGGTACTAGGAAGCATGTTTCCGGTCCAGGGAAGGCATGGCTTGGCAGTTCGGGCTGGTCTGTTCCCATGAGGCACAGGGTCAGACTGATTTGCATATGGCCATGTCTGATCTGGGGTGGCAGAGTGGGCTAAAGAACGGTGATGGATCAAACTTAGATCTGTTGACTGGGTGTGAGTGTTTGATTGGTTCTGATGCTCAATCCATCACCACCCCCTTTTGTACCGCTTTGTTCGCCATAAGTTGGTAGGGTATGCTCAGACATGAGTCCCTTGCTCACTTTGCCACTGGATTCAAGCAAGCCTGGCTGAAGACGGCTGAAATGCCAGAAACCGGTCCTAGGAAGCTTGTTTCCGGTCCAGGGAAGGCATGGCTTGGCAGTTCGGGCTGGACTGTTCCCATGAGGCACAGGGTCAGACTGATTTGCATATGGCCATGTCTGAACTGGGGTGGCAGCGTGGGCTAAAGAACGGTGATGGATCAAACCCAGATCTGTTGACTGGATGTGAGTGTTTTATTGGTTCTGATGCTCCGTCCATCACCACCCCCTTTTGTACCGCTTTGTTCGCAATAAGTTGGCAGGGTATGCTCAGACGTGAGTCCCTTGCTCACTTTGCCACTGGATTCAAGCAAGCCCGGCTGAAGACGGCTGAAATGCCAGAAACCGGTCCTAGGAAGCTTGTTTCCGGTTCAGGGAAGGCATGGCTTGGCAGTTCGGGCTGGACTGTTCCCTTGAGGCACAGGGTCAGACTGATTTGCATATGGCCATGTCTGAACTGGGGTGGCAGAGTGGGCTAAAGAACAGTGATGGATCAAACCCAGATCTGTTGACTGGGTGTGAGTGTTTGATTGGTTCTGATGCTCCGTCCATCACCACCCCCTTTTGTACCGCTTTGTTCGCCATAAGTTTGCTGGGTATGCTCAGACGTGAGTCCCTTGCTCACTTTGCCACTGGATTCAAGCAAGCCTGGCTGAAGACGGCTGAAATGCCAGAAACCGCTCCTAGGAAGCTTGTTTCCGGTCCAGGGAAGGCATGGCTTGGCAGTTCGGGCTAGTCTGTTACCATGAGGCACAGGGTCAGACTCATTTGCATATGGCCATGTCTGAACTGGAGTGGCAGAGTGGGCTAAAGAACGGTGATGGATCAAACCCAGATCTGTTGACTGGGTGTGAGTGTTTGATTGGTTCTGATGCTCTGTCCATCACCACCCCCTTTTGTACCGCTTTGTTCGCCATCAGTTGGCAGGGTATGCTCAGACTTGAGTCCCTTGCTCACTTTGCCACTGGATTCAAGCAAGCCCGGCAGAAGACGGCTGAAATGCCAGAAACCGGTCCTAGGAAGCTTGTTTCCGGTCCAGGGAAGGCATGGCTTGGCAGTTCGGGCTAGTCTGTTACCATGAGGCACAGGGTCAGACTGATTTGCATATGGCCATGTCTGAACAGGGGTGGCAGAGTGGGCTAAAGAACGGTGATGGATCAAACCCAGATCTGTTGACTGGGTGTGAGTGTTTGATTGGTTCTGATGCTCCGTCCATCACCACCCCCTTTTGTACCGCTTTATTCGCCATAAGTTGGCAGGGTATGCTCAGACGTGAGTCCCTTCCTCACTTTGCCACTGGATTCAAGCAAGCCTGGCTGAAGACGGCTGAAATGCCAGAAACCGATCCTAGGAAGCTTGTTTCTGGTCCAGGGAAGGCATGGCTTGGCAGGTCGGGCTGGACTGTTGCCATGAGGCACAGGGTCAGACTGATTTGCATATGGCCATGTCTGAACTGGGGTGGCAGAGTGGGCTAAAGAACGGTGATGGATCAAACCCAGATCTGTTGACTGGGTGTGAGTGTTTGATTGGTTCTGATGCTCCGTCCATCACCACCCCCTTTTGTACCGCTTTGTTCGCAATAAGTTGGCAGGGTATGCTCAGACGTGAGTCCCTTGCTCACTTTGCCACTGGATTCAAGCAAGCCCGGCAGAAGACGGCTGAAATGCCAGAAACCGGTCCTAGGAAGCTTGTTTCCGGTTCAGGGAAGGCATGGCTTGGCAGTTCGGGCTGGACTGTTCCCATTAAGCACAGGGTCAGACTGATTTGCATATGGCCATGTCTGAACTGGGGTGGCAGAGTGGGCTAAAGAACGGTGATGGATCAAACCCAGATCTGTTCACTGGGTGTGAGTGTTTGATTGGTTCTGATGCTCCGTCCATCACCACCCCCTTTTGTACCGCTTTCTTCGCCATAAGTTGGCAGGGTATGCTCAGACGTGAGTCCCTTGCTCACTTTGCCACTGGATTCAAGCAAGTCTGGCTGAAGACGGCTGAAATGCCAGAAACTGGTCCTAGGAAGCTTGTTTCCGGTCCAGGGAATGCATGGCTTGGCAGTTCGGCCTGGACTGTTCCCATGAGGCACAGGGTCAGACTGATTTGCATATGGCCATGTCTGAACTGGGGTGGCAGAGTGGGCTAAAGAACGGTGATGGATCAAACCCAGATCTGTTGACTGGGTGTGAGTGTTTGATTGGTTCTGATGCTCCGTCCATCACCACCCCCTTTTGTACCGCTTTGTTTGCCATAAGTTGGCAGGGTATGCTCAGACGTGAGTCCCTTGCTCACTTTGCCACTGGATTCAAGCAAGCCTGGCTGAAGACGGCTGAAATGCCAGAAACCGATCCTAGGAAGCTTGTTTCCGGTCCAGGGAAGGCATGGCTTGGCAGTTCGGGCTGGACTGTTCCCATGAGGCACAGGGTCAGACTGATTTGCATATGGCCATGTCTGAACTGGGGTGGCAGAGTGGGCTAAAGAACGGTGATGGATCAAACCCAGATCTGTTGACTGGGTGTGAGTGTTTGATTGGTTCTGATGCTCCGTCCATCACCACCCCCTTTTGTACCGCTTTGTTCGCAATAAGTTGGCAGGGTATGCTCAGACGTGAGTCCCTTGCTCACTTTGCCACTGGATTCAAGCAAGTCTGGCTGAAGACGGCTGAAATGCCAGAAACTGGTCCTAGGGAGCTTGTTTCCGGTCCAGGGAATGCATGGCTTGGCAGTTCGGGCTGGACTGTTCCCATGAGGCACAGGGTCAGACTGATTTGCATATGGCCATGTCTGAACTGGGGTGGCAGAGTGGGCTAAAGAACGGTGATGGATCAAACCCAGATCTGTTGACTGGGTGTGAGTGTTTGATTGGTTCTGATGCTCCGTCCATCACCACCCCCTTTTGTACCGCTTTGTTTGCCATAAGTTGGCAGGGTATGCTCAGACGTGAGTCCCTTGCTCACTTTGCCACTGGATTCAAGCAAGCCTGGCTGAAGACGGCTGAAATGCCAGAAACCGGTCCTAGGAAGCTTGTTTCCGGTCCAGGGAAGGCATGGCTTGGCAGTTCGGGCTGGACTGTTCCCATGAGGCACAGGGTCAGACTGATTTGCATATGGCCATGTCTGAACTGGGGTGGCAGAGTGGGCTAAAGAACGGTGATGGATCAAACCCAGATCTGTTGACTGGGTGTGAGTGTTTGATTGGTTCTGATGCTCCGTCCATCACCACCCCCTTTTGTACCGCTTTGTTCGCAATAAGTTGGCAGGGTATGCTCAGACGTGAGTCCCTTGCTCACTTTGCCACTGGATTCAAGCAAGCCCGGCTGAAGACGGCTGAAATGCCAGAAACCGGTCCTAGGAAGCTTGTTTCCGGTTCAGGGAAGGCATGGCTTGGCAGTTCGGGCTGGACTGTTCCCATTAAGCACAGGGTCAGACTGATTTGCATATGGCCATGTCTGAACTGGGGTGGCAGAGTGGGCTAAAGAACGGTGATGGATCAAACCCAGATCTGTTGACTGGGTGTGAGTGTTTGATTGGTTCTGATGCTCCGTCCATCACCAACCCCTTTTGTACCGCTTTGTTCGCCCTAAGTTGGCAGGGTATGCTCAGACGTGAGTCCCTTGCTCACTTTGCCACTGGATTCAAGCAAGTCTGGCTGAAGACGGCTGAAATGCCAGAAACTGGTCCTAGGAAGCTTGTTTCCGGTCCAGGGAATGCATGGCTTGGCAGTTCGGCCTGGACTGTTCCCATGAGGCACAGGGTCAGACTGATTTGCATATGGCCATGTCTGAACTGGGGTGGCAGAGTGGGCTAAAGAACGGTGATGGATCAAACCCAGATCTGTTGACTGGGTGTGAGTGTTTGATTGGTTCTGATGCTCCGTCCATCACCACCCCCTTTTGTACCGCTTTGTTTGCCATAAGTTGGCAGGGTATGCTCAGACGTGAGTCCCTTGCTCACTTTGCCACTGGATTCAAGCAAGCCTGGCTGAAGACGGCTGAAATGCCAGAAACCGGTCCTAGGAAGCTTGTTTCCGGTCCAGGGAAGGCATGGCTTGGCAGTTCGGGCTGGACTGTTCCCATGAGGCACAGGGTCAGACTGATTTGCATATGGCCATGTCTGAACTGGGGTGGCAGAGTGGGCTAAAGAACGGTGATGGATCAAACCCAGATCTGTTGACTGGGTGTGAGTGTTTGATTGGTTCTGATGCTCCGTCCATCACCACCCCCTTTTGTACCGCTTTGTTCGCAATAAGTTGGCAGGGTATGCTCAGACGTGAGTCCCTTGCTCACTTTGCCACTGGATTCAAGCAAGCCCGGCTGAAGACGGCTGAAATGCCAGAAACCGGTCCTAGGAAGCTTGTTTCCGGTTCAGGGAAGGCATGGCTTGGCAGTTCGGGCTGGACTGTTCCCATTAAGCACAGGGTCAGACTGATTTGCATATGGCCATGTCTGAACTGGGGTGGCAGAGTGGGCTAAAGAACGGTGATGGATCAAACCCAGATCTGTTGACTGGGTGTGAGTGTTTGATTGGTTCTGATGCTCCGTCCATCACCACCCCCTTTTGTACCGCTTTCTTCGCCATAAGTTGGCAGGGTATGCTCAGACGTGAGTCCCTTGCTCACTTTGCCACTGGATTCAAGCAAGTCTGGCTGAAGACGGCTGAAATGCCAGAAACTGGTCCTAGGAAGCTTGTTTCCGGTCCAGGGAATGCATGGCTTGGCAGTTCGGGCTGGACTGTTCCCATGAGGCACAGGGTCAGACTGATTTGCATATGGCCATGTCTGAACTGGGGTGGCAGAGTGGGCTAAAGAACGGTGATGGATCAAACCCAGATCTGTTGACTGGGTGTGAGTGTTTGATTGGTTCTGATGCTCCGTCCATCACCACCCCCTTTTGTACCGCTTTGTTTGCCATAAGTTGGCAGGGTATGCTCAGACGTGAGTCCCTTGCTCACTTTGCCACTGGATTCAAGCAAGCCTGGCTGAAGACGGCTGAAATGCCAGAAACCGGTCCTAGGAAGCTTGTTTCCGGTCCAGGGAAGGCATGGCTTGGCAGTTCGGGCTGGACTGTTCCCATGAGGCACAGGGTCAGACTGATTTGCATATGGCCATGTCTGAACTGGGGTGGCAGAGTGGGCTAAAGAACGGTGATGGATCAAACCCAGATCTGTTGACTGGGTGTGAGTGTTTGATTGGTTCTGATGCTCCGTCCATCACCACCCCCTTTTGTACCGCTTTGTTCGCCATAAGTTAGCAGGGTATGCTCAGACGTGAGTCCCTTGCTGACTTTGCCACTGGATTCAAGCAAGCCTGGCTGAAGACGGCTGAAATGCCAGAAACCGGTCCTAGGAAGCTTGTTTCCGGTCCAGGGAAGGCATGGCTTGGCAGTTCGGGCTGGACTGTTCCCATGAGGCACAGGGTCAGACTGATTTGCATATGGCCATGTCTGAACTGGGGTGGCAGAGTGGGCTAAAGAACGGTGATGGATCAAACCCAGATCTGTTGACTGGGTGTGAGTGTTTGATTGGTTCTGATGCTCTGTCCATCACCACCCCCTTTTGTACCGCTTTATTCACCATAAGTTGGCAGGGTATGCTCAGACGTGAGTCCCTTGCTCACTTTGCCACTGGATTCAAGCAAGCCTGGCTGAAGACGGCTGAAATGCCAGAAACCGATCCTAGGAAGCTTGTTTCCGTTCCAGGGAAGGCATGGCTTGGCAGTTCGGGCTGGACTGTTGCCATGAGGCACACGGTCAGACTGATTTCCATGTGGCCATGTCTGAACTGGGGTGGCAGAGTGGGCTAAAGAACGGTGATGGATCAAACCCAGATCTGTTGACTGGGTGTGAGTGTTTGATTGGTTCTGATGCTCCGTCCATCACCACCCCCTTTTGTACCGCTTTGTTCGCAATAAGTTGGCAGGGTATGCTCAGACGTGAGTCCCTTGCTCACTTTGCCACTGGATTCAAGCAAGCCCGGCTGAAGACGGCTGAAATGCCAGAAACCGGTCCTAGGAAGCTTGTTTCCGGTTCAGGGAAGGCATGGCTTGGCAGTTCGGGCTGGACTGTTCCCATGAGGCACAGGGTCAGACTGATTTGCATATGGCCATGTTTGAACTGGGGTGGCAGAGTGGGCTAAAGAACGGTGATGGATCAAACCCAGATCTGTTGACTGGGTGTGAGTGTTTGACTGGTTCTGATGCTCCGTCCATCACCACCCCCTTTTGTACCGCTTTGTTCACCATAAGTTGGCAGGGTATGCTCAGACGTGAGTCCCTTGCTCACTTTGACACTGGTTTCAAGCAAGCCTGGCTGAAGACAGCTGAAATGCCAGAAACCGGTCCTAGGAAGCTTGTTTCCGGTCCAGGGAAGGCATGTCTTGGCAGTTCGGGCTGGACTGTTCCCATGAGGCACAGGGTCAGACTGATTTGCATATGGCAATGTCTGAACTGGGGTGGCCGAGTGGGCTAAAGAACGGTGATGGATCAAACCCAGATCTGTTGACTGGGTGTGAGTGTTTGATTGGTTCTGATGCTCCGTCCATCACCACCCCCTTTGGTACCGCTTTGTTCGCCATAAGTTGGCAGGGTATGCTCAGACGTGAGTCCCTTTATCACTTTGCCACTGGATTCAAGCAAGCCTGGCTGAAGACGGCTGAAATGCTAGAAACCGGTCCTAGGAAGCTTGTTTCCGGTCCAGGGAAGGCATGGCTTGGCAGTTCGGGCTGGACTGTTCCCATGAGGCACAGGGTCAGACTGATTTGCATATGGCCATGTCTGAACTGGGGTGGCAGAGTGGGCTAAAGAACGGTGATGGATCAAACCCAGATCTGTTGACTGGGTGTGAGTGTTTGATTGGTTCTGACGCTCCGTCCATCACCACCCCTTTTGTACCGCTTTGTTTGCCATAAGTTGGCAGGGTATGCTCAGACGTGAGTCCCTTGCTCACTTCACCACTGGATTCAAGCAAGCCTGCCTGAAGACGGCTGAAATGCTAGAAACCGGTCCTAGGAAGCTTGTTTCCGGTCCAGGGAAGGCATGGCTTGGCAGTTCGGGCTGGACTGTTCCCATAAGGCACAGGGTCAGACTGATTTGCATATGGCCATGTCTGAACTGGGGTGGCAGCGTGGGCTAAAGAACGGTGATGGATCAAACCCAGATCTGTTGACTGGGTGTGAGTGTTTGATTGGTTCTGATGCTCCGTCCATCACCACCCCCTTTTGTACCGCTTTGTTCGCCCTAAGTTGGCAGGGTATGCTCAGACGTGAGTCCCTTGCTCACTTTGCCACTGGATTCAAGCAAGCCTGGCTGAAGACAGCTGAAATGCCAGAAACCGGTCCTAGGAAGCTTGTTTCCGGTCCAGGGAAGGCATGTCTTGGCAGTTCGGGCTGGACTGTTCCCATGAGGCACAGGGTCAGACTGATTTGCATATGGCCATGTCTGAACTGGGGTGGCAGAGTGGGCTAAAGAACGGTGATGGATCAAACCCAGATCTGTTGACTGGGTGTGAGAGTTTGATTGGTTCTGATGCTCCGTCCATCACCACCCCCTTTGGTACCGCTTTGTTCGCCATAAGTTGGCATTGTATGCTCAGACGTGAGTCCTTTTCTCACTTTGCCACTGGATTCAAGCAAGCCTGGCTGAAGACGGCTGAAATGCTAGAAACCGGTCCGAGGAAGCTTGTTTCCGGTCCAGGGAAGGCATGGCTTGGCAGTTCGGGCTGGATTGTTCCCATAAGGCACAGGGTCAGACTGATTTGCATATGGCCATGTCTGAACTGGGGTGGCAGCGTGGGCTAAAGAACGGTGATGGATCAAACCCAGATCTGTTGACTGGGTGTGAGTGTTTGATTGGTTCTGATGCTCCGTCCATCACCACCCCCTTTTGTACCGCTTTGTTCGCCCTAAGTTGGCAGGGTATGCTCAGACGTGAGTCCCTTGCTCACTTTGCCACTGGATTCAAGCAAGCCTGGCTGAAGACAGCTGAAATGCCAGAAACCGGTCCTAGGAAGCTTGTTTCCAGTCCAGGGAAGGCATGTCTTGGCAGTTCGGGCTGGACTGTTCCCATGAGGCACAGGGTCAGACTGATTTGCATATGGCCATGTCTGAACTGGGGTGGCAGAGTGGGCTAAAGAACGGTGATGGATCAAACCCAGATCTGTTGACTGGGTGTGAGAGTTTGATTGGTTCTGATGCTCCGTCCATCACCACCCCCTTTGGTACCGCTTTGTTCGCCATAAGTTGGCATGGTATGCTCAGACGTGAGTCCTTTTCTCACTTTGCCACTGGATTCAAGCAAGCCTGGCTGAAGACGGCTGAAATGCTAGAAACCGGTCCTAGGAAGCTTGTTTCCGGTCCAGGGAAGGCATGGCTTGGCAGTTCGGGCTGGACTGTTCCCATGAGGCACAGGGTCAGACTGATTTGCATATGGCCATGTCTGAACTGGGGTGGCAGAGTGGGCTAAAGAACGGTGATGGATCAAACCCAGATCTGTTGACTGGGTGTGAGTGTTTGATTGGTTCTGATGCTCCGTCCATCACCACCCCCTTTTGTACCGCTTTGTTCGCCATAAGTTGGCAGGGTATGCTCAGACGTGAGTCCCTTGCTCACTTTGCCACTGGATTCAAGGAAGCCTGGCTGAAGATGGCTGAAATGCCAGAAACCGGTCCTAGGAAGCTTGTCTCCGGTCCACGGAAGGCATGGCTTGGCAGTTCGGGCTAGTCTGTTACCATGAGGCACAGGGTCAGACTGATTTGCATATGGCCATGTCTGAACTGGGGTGGCAGAGTGGGCTAAAGAACGGTGATGGATCAAACCCAGATCTGTTGACTGGGTGTGAGTGTTTGATTGGTTCTGATGCTCCGTCCATCACCACCCCCTTTTGTACCGCTTTCTTCGCCATAAGTTGGCAGGGTATGCTCAGACGTGAGTCCCTTGCTCACTTTGCCACCGGATTCAAGCAAGCCTGGCTGAAGACGGCTGAAATGCCAGAAACCGGTCCTAGGAAGCTTGTTTCCGGTCCAGGGAAAGCATGGCTTGGCAGTTCGGGCTGGACTGTTCCCATGAGGCACAGGGTCAGACTGATTTGCATACGGCCATGTCTGAACTGGGGTGGCAGAGTGGGCTAAAGAACGGTGATGGATCAAACCCAGATCTGTTGACTGGGTGTGAGTGTTTTATTGGTTGTGATGCTCCGTCCATCACCACCCCCTTTTGTACCGCTTTGTTCGCCATAAGTTGGCAGGGTATGCTCAGACGTGAGTCCCTTGCTCACTTTGCCACTAGATTCAAGCAAGCCTGGCTGAAGATGGCTGAAATGCCAGAAACCGGTCCTAGGAAGCTTGTTTCCGGTCCAGGGAAGGCATGGCTTGGCAGTTCGGGCTGGACTGTTCCCATGAGGCACAGGGTCAGACTGATTTGCATATGGCCATGTATGAACTGGGGTGGCAGCGTGGACTAAAGAACGGTGATGGATCAAACCCAGATCTGTTGACTGGGTGTGAGTGTTTGATTGGTTCTGATGCTCCGTCCATCACCACCCCCTTTTGTACCGCTTTGTTCACCCTAAGTTGGCAGGGTATGCTCAGACGTGAGTGCCTTGCTCACTTTGCCACTGGATTCAAGCAAGCCTGGCTGAAGACGGCTGAAATGCCAGAAACCGGTCCTAGGAAGCTTGTTTCCGGTCCAGGGAAGGCATGTCTTGGCAGTTCGGGCTGGACTGTTCCCATGAGGCACAGGGTCAGACTGATTTGCATATGGCCATGTCTGAACTGGGGTGGCAGAGTGGGCTAAAGAACGGTGATGGATCAAACCCAGATCTGTTGACTGGGTGTGAGTGTTTGATTGGTTCTGATGCTCCGTCCATCACCACCCCCTTTTGTACCGCTTTGTTTGCCATAAGTTGGCAGGGTATGCTCAGACGTGAGTCCCTTGCTCACTTTGCCACTGGATTCAAGCAAGCCTGGCTGAAGACGGCTGAAATGCCAGAAACCGGTCCTAGGAAGCTTGTTTCCGGTCCAGGGAAGGCATGGCTTGGCAGTTCGGGCTGGACTGTTCCCATGAGGCACAGGGTCAGACTGATTTGCATATGGCCATGTCTGAACTGGGGTGGCAGAGTGGGCTAAAGAACGGTGATGGATCAAACCCAGATCTGTTGACTGGGTGTGAGTGTTTGATTGGTTTTGATGCTCCGTCCATCACCACCCCCTTTTGTACCGCTTTGTTCGCAATAAGTTGGCAGGGTATGCTCAGACGTGAGTCCCTTGCTCACTTTGCCACTGGATTCAAGCAAGCCCGGCAGAAGATGGCTGAAATGCCAGAAACCGGTCCTAGGAAGCTTGTTTCCGGTTCAGGGAAGGCATGGCTTGGCAGTTCGGGCTGGACTGTTCCCATTAAGCACAGGGTTAGACTGATTTGCATATGGCCATGTCTGAACTGGGGTGGCAGAGTGGGCTAAAGAACGGTGATGGATCAAACCCAGATCTGTTGACTGGGTGTGAGTGTTTGATTGGTTCTGATGCTCCGTCCATCACCACCCCCTTTTGTACCGCTTTCTTCGCCATAAGTTGGCAGGGTATGCTCAGACGTGAGTCCCTTGCTGACTTTGCCACTGGATTCAAGCAAGTCTGGCTGAAGACGGCTGAAATGCCAGAAACTGGTCCTAGGAAGCTTGTTTCCGGTCCAGGGAATGCATGGCTTGGCAGTTCGGGCTGGACTGTTCCCATGAGGCACAGGGTCAGACTGATTTGCATATGGCCATGTCTGAACTGGGGTGGCAGAGTGGGCTAAAGAACGGTGATGGATCAAACCCAGATCTGTTGACTGGGTGTGAGTGTTTGATTGGTTCTGATGCTCCGTCCATCACCACCCCCTTTTGTACCGCTTTGTTTGCCATAAGGTGGCAGGGTATGCTCAGACGTGAGTCCCTTGCTCACTTTGCCACTGGATTCAAGCAAGCCTGGCTGAAGACGGCTGAAATGCCAGAAACCGGTCCTAGGAAGCTTGTTTCCGGTCCAGGGAAGGCATGGCTTGGCAGTTCGGGCTGGACTGTTCCCATGAGGCACAGGGTCAGACTGATTTGCATATGGCCATGTCTGAACTGGGGTGGCAGAGTGGGCTAAAGAACGGTGATGGATCAAACCCAGATCTGTTGACTGGGTGTGAGTGTTTGATTGGTTTTGATGCTCTGTCCATCACCACCCCCTTTTGTATCGCTTTGTTCGCCATCAGTTGGCAGGGTATGCTCAGACTTGAGTCCCTTGCTCACTTTGCCACTGGATTCAAGCAAGCCTGGCTGAAGACGGCTGAAATGCCAGAAACCGGTCCTAGGAAGCTTGTTTCCGGTCCAGGGAAGGCATGGCTTGGCAGTTCGGGCTGGACTGTTCCCATGAGGCACAGGGTCAGACTGATTTGCACATGGCCATGTCTGAACTGGGGTGGCAGAGTGGGCTAAAGAACGGTGATGGATCAAACCCAGATCTGTTGACTGGGTGCGAGTGTTTGATTGGTTCTGATGCTCTGTCCATCACCACCCCCTTTTGTACCGCTTTATTCACCATAAGTTGGCAGGGTATGCTCAGACGTGAGTCCCTTGCTCACTTTGCCACTGGATTCAAGCAAGCCTGGCTGAAGACGGCTGAAATGCCAGAAACCGATCCTAGGAAGCTTGTTTCCGTTCCAGGGAAGGCATGGCTTGGCAGTTCGGGCTGGACTGTTGCCATGAAGCACACGGTCAGACTGATTTGCATGTGGCCATGTCTGAACTGGGGTGGCAGAGTGGGCTAAAGAACGGTGATGGATCAAACCCAGATCTGTTGACTGGGTGTGAGTGTTTGATTGGTTCTGATGCTCCGTCCATCACCACCCCCTTTTGTACCGCTTTGTTCGCAATAAGTTGGCAGGGTATGCTCAGACGTGAGTCCCTTGCTCACTTTGCCACTGGATTCAAGCAAGCTCGGCTGAAGACGGCTGAAATGCCAGAAACCGGTCCTAGGAAGCTTGTTTCCGGTTCAGGGAAGGCATGGCTTGGCAGTTCGGGCTGGACTGTTCCCATGAGGCACAGGGTCAGACTGATTTGCATATGGCCATGTCTGAACTGGGGTGGCAGAGTGGGCTAAAGAACGGTGATGGATCAAACCCAGATCTGTTGACTGGGTGTGAGTGTTTGATTGGTTTTGATGCTCCGTCCATCACCACCCCCTTTTGTACCGCTTTGTTCGCAATAAGTTGGCAGGGTATGCTCAGACGTGAGTCCCTTGCTCACTTTGCCACTGGATTCAAGCAAGCCCGGCAGAAGATGGCTGAAATGCCAGAAACCGGTCCTAGGAAGCTTGTTTCCGGTTCAGGGAAGGCATGGCTTGGCAGTTCGGGCTGGACTGTTCCCATTCAGCACAGGGTTAGACTGATTTGCATATGGCCATGTCTGAACTGGGGTGGCAGAGTGGGCTAAAGAACGGTGATGGATCAAACCCAGATCTGTTGACTGGGTGTGAGTGTTTGATTGGTTCTGATGCTCCGTCCATCACCACCCCCTTTTGTACCGCTTTCTTCGCCATAAGTTGGCAGGGTATGCTCAGACGTGAGTCCCTTGCTGACTTTGCCACTGGATTCAAGCAAGTCTGGCTGAAGACGGCTGAAATGCCAGAAACTGGTCCTAGGAAGCTTGTTTCCGGTCCAGGGAATGCATGGCTTGGCAGTTCGGGCTGGACTGTTCCCATGAGGCACAGGGTCAGACTGATTTGCATATGGCCATGTCTGAACTGGGGTGGCAGAGTGGGCTAAAGAACGGTGATGGATCAAACCCAGATCTGTTGACTGGGTGTGAGTGTTTGATTGGTTCTGATGCTCCGTCCATCACCACCCCCTTTTGTACCGCTTTGTTTGCCATAAGGTGGCAGGGTATGCTCAGACGTGAGTCCCTTGCTCACTTTGCCACTGGATTCAAGCAAGCCTGGCTGAAGACGGCTGAAATGCCAGAAACCGGTCCTAGGAAGCTTGTTTCCGGTCCAGGGAAGGCATGGCTTGGCAGTTCGGGCTGGACTGTTCCCATGAGGCACAGGGTCAGACTGATTTGCATATGGCCATGTCTGAACTGGGGTGGCAGAGTGGGCTAAAGAACGGTGATGGATCAAACCCAGATCTGTTGACTGGGTGTGAGTGTTTGATTGGTTTTGATGCTCTGTCCATCACCACCCCCTTTTGTATCGCTTTGTTCGCCATCAGTTGGCAGGGTATGCTCAGACTTGAGTCCCTTGCTCACTTTGCCACTGGATTCAAGCAAGCCTGGCTGAAGACGGCTGAAATGCCAGAAACCGGTCCTAGGAAGCTTGTTTCCGGTCCAGGGAAGGCATGGCTTGGCAGTTCGGGCTGGACTGTTCCCATGAGGCACAGGGTCAGACTGATTTGCACATGGCCATGTCTGAACTGGGGTGGCAGAGTGGGCTAAAGAACGGTGATGGATCAAACCCAGATCTGTTGACTGGGTGCGAGTGTTTGATTGGTTCTGATGCTCTGTCCATCACCACCCCCTTTTGTACCGCTTTATTCACCATAAGTTGGCAGGGTATGCTCAGACGTGAGTCCCTTGCTCACTTTGCCACTGGATTCAAGCAAGCCTGGCTGAAGACGGCTGAAATGCCAGAAACCGATCCTAGGAAGCTTGTTTCCGTTCCAGGGAAGGCATGGCTTGGCAGTTCGGGCTGGACTGTTGCCATGAAGCACACGGTCAGACTGATTTGCATGTGGCCATGTCTGAACTGGGGTGGCAGAGTGGGCTAAAGAACGGTGATGGATCAAACCCAGATCTGTTGACTGGGTGTGAGTGTTTGATTGGTTCTGATGCTCCGTCCATCACCACCCCCTTTTGTACCGCTTTGTTCGCAATAAGTTGGCAGGGTATGCTCAGACGTGAGTCCCTTGCTCACTTTGCCACTGGATTCAAGCAAGCTCGGCTGAAGACGGCTGAAATGCCAGAAACCGGTCCTAGGAAGCTTGTTTCCGGTTCAGGGAAGGCATGGCTTGGCAGTTCGGGCTGGACTGTTCCCATGAGGCACAGGGTCAGACTGATTTGCATATGGCCATGTCTGAACTGGGGTGGCAGAGTGGGCTAAAGAACGGTGATGGATCAAACCCAGATCTGTTGACTGGGTGTGAGTGTTTGACTGGTTCTGATGCTCCGTCCATCACCACCCCCTTTTGTACCGCTTTGTTCGCCATAAGTTAGCAGGGTATGCTCAGACGTGAGTCCCTTGCTGACTTTGCCACTGGATTCAAGCAAGCCTGGCTGAAAACGGCTGAAATGCCAGAAACCGGTCCTAGGAAGCTTGTTTCTGGTCCAGGGAAGGCATGGCTTGGCAGATCGGGCTGGACTGTTCCCATGAGGCACAGGGTCAGACTGATTTGCATATGGCCATGTCTGAACTGGGGTGGCAGAGTGGGCTAAAGAACGGTGATGGATCAAACCCAGATCTGTTGACTGGGTGTGAGTGTTTGACTGGTTCTGATGCTCCGTCCATCACCACCCCCTTTTGTACCGCTTTGTTCGCCATAAGTTAGCAGGGTATGCTCAGACGTGAGTCCCTTGCTCACTTTGCCACTGGATTCAAGCAAGCCTGGCTGAAGACGGCTGAAATGCCAGAAACCGATCCTAGGAAGCTTGTTTCCGTTCCAGGGAAGGCATGGCTTGGCAGTTCGGGCTGGACTGTTGCCATGAAGCACACGGTCAGACTGATTTGCATGTGGCCATGTCTGAACTGGGGTGGCAGAGTGGGCTAAAGAACGGTGATGGATCAAACCCAGATCTGTTGACTGGGTGTGAGTGTTTGATTGGTTCTGATGCTCCGTCCATCACCACCCCCTTTTGTACCGCTTTGTTCGCAATAAGTTGGCAGGGTATGCTCAGACGTGAGTCCCTTGCTCACTTTGCCACTGGATTCAAGCAAGCTCGGCTGAAGACGGCTGAAATGCCAGAAACCGGTCCTAGGAAGCTTGTTTCCGGTTCAGGGAAGGCATGGCTTGGCAGTTCGGGCTGGACTGTTCCCATGAGGCACAGGGTCAGACTGATTTGCATATGGCCATGTCTGAACTGGGGTGGCAGAGTGGGCTAAAGAACGGTGATGGATCAAACCCAGATCTGTTGACTGGGTGTGAGTGTTTGACTGGTTCTGATGCTCCGTCCATCACCACCCCCTTTTGTACCGCTTTGTTCGCCATAAGTTAGCAGGGTATGCTCAGACGTGAGTCCCTTGCTGACTTTGCCACTGGATTCAAGCAAGCCTGGCTGAAAACGGCTGAAATGCCAGAAACCGGTCCTAGGAAGCTTGTTTCTGGTCCAGGGAAGGCATGGCTTGGCAGATCGGGCTGGACTGTTCCCATGAGGCACAGGGTCAGACTGATTTGCATACGGCCATGTCTGAACTGGGGTGACAGAGTGGGCTAAAGAACGGTGATGGATGAAACCCAGATCTGTTGACTGGGTGTGAGTGTTTGATTGGTTCTGATGCTCCGTCCATCACCACCCCCTTTTGTACCGCTTTGTTCGCCATAAGTTGGCAGGGTATGCTCAGACGTGAGTCCCTTGCTCACTTTGCCACTAGATTCAAGCAAGCCTGGCTGAAGATGGCTGAAATGCCAGAAACCGGTCCTAGGAAGCTTGTTTCCGGTCCAGGGAAGGCATGGCTTGGCAGTTCGGGCTGGACTGTTCCCATGAGGCACAGGGTCAGACTGATTTGCATATGGCCATGTATGAACTGGGGTGGCAGCGTGGACTAAAGAACGGTGATGGATCAAACCCAGATCTGTTGACTGGGTGTGAGTGTTTGATTGGTTCTGATGCTCCGTCCATCACCACCCCCTTTTGTACCGCTTTGTTCACCCTAAGTTGGCAGGGTATGCTCAGACGTGAGTGCCTTGCTCACTTTGCCACTGGATTCAAGCAAGCCTGGCTGAAGACGGCTGAAATGCCAGAAACCGGTCCTAGGAAGCTTGTTTCCGGTCCAGGGAAGGCATGTCTTGGCAGTTCGGGCTGGACTGTTCCCATGAGGCACAGGGTCAGACTGATTTGCATATGGCCATGTCTGAACTGGGGTGGCAGAGTGGGCTAAAGAACGGTGATGGATCAAACCCAGATCTGTTGACTGGGTGTGAGTGTTTGATTGGTTCTGATGCTCCGTCCATCACCACCCCCTTTTGTACCGCTTTGTTTGCCATAAGTTGGCAGGGTATGCTCAGACGTGAGTCCCTTGCTCACTTTGCCACTGGATTCAAGCAAGCCTGGCTGAAGACGGCTGAAATGCCAGAAACCGGTCCTAGGAAGCTTGTTTCCGGTCCAGGGAAGGCATGGCTTGGCAGTTCGGGCTGGACTGTTCCCATGAGGCACAGGGTCAGACTGATTTGCATATGGCCATGTCTGAACTGGGGTGGCAGAGTGGGCTAAAGAACGGTGATGGATCAAACCCAGATCTGTTGACTGGGTGTGAGTGTTTGATTGGTTTTGATGCTCCGTCCATCACCACCCCCTTTTGTACCGCTTTGTTCGCAATAAGTTGGCAGGGTATGCTCAGACGTGAGTCCCTTGCTCACTTTGCCACTGGATTCAAGCAAGCCCGGCAGAAGATGGCTGAAATGCCAGAAACCGGTCCTAGGAAGCTTGTTTCCGGTTCAGGGAAGGCATGGCTTGGCAGTTCGGGCTGGACTGTTCCCATTAAGCACAGGGTTAGACTGATTTGCATATGGCCATGTCTGAACTGGGGTGGCAGAGTGGGCTAAAGAACGGTGATGGATCAAACCCAGATCTGTTGACTGGGTGTGAGTGTTTGATTGGTTCTGATGCTCCGTCCATCACCACCCCCTTTTGTACCGCTTTCTTCGCCATAAGTTGGCAGGGTATGCTCAGACGTGAGTCCCTTGCTGACTTTGCCACTGGATTCAAGCAAGTCTGGCTGAAGACGGCTGAAATGCCAGAAACTGGTCCTAGGAAGCTTGTTTCCGGTCCAGGGAATGCATGGCTTGGCAGTTCGGGCTGGACTGTTCCCATGAGGCACAGGGTCAGACTGATTTGCATATGGCCATGTCTGAACTGGGGTGGCAGAGTGGGCTAAAGAACGGTGATGGATCAAACCCAGATCTGTTGACTGGGTGTGAGTGTTTGATTGGTTCTGATGCTCCGTCCATCACCACCCCCTTTTGTACCGCTTTGTTTGCCATAAGGTGGCAGGGTATGCTCAGACGTGAGTCCCTTGCTCACTTTGCCACTGGATTCAAGCAAGCCTGGCTGAAGACGGCTGAAATGCCAGAAACCGGTCCTAGGAAGCTTGTTTCCGGTCCAGGGAAGGCATGGCTTGGCAGTTCGGGCTGGACTGTTCCCATGAGGCACAGGGTCAGACTGATTTGCATATGGCCATGTCTGAACTGGGGTGGCAGAGTGGGCTAAAGAACGGTGATGGATCAAACCCAGATCTGTTGACTGGGTGTGAGTGTTTGATTGGTTTTGATGCTCTGTCCATCACCACCCCCTTTTGTATCGCTTTGTTCGCCATCAGTTGGCAGGGTATGCTCAGACTTGAGTCCCTTGCTCACTTTGCCACTGGATTCAAGCAAGCCTGGCTGAAGACGGCTGAAATGCCAGAAACCGGTCCTAGGAAGCTTGTTTCCGGTCCAGGGAAGGCATGGCTTGGCAGTTCGGGCTGGACTGTTCCCATGAGGCACAGGGTCAGACTGATTTGCACATGGCCATGTCTGAACTGGGGTGGCAGAGTGGGCTAAAGAACGGTGATGGATCAAACCCAGATCTGTTGACTGGGTGCGAGTGTTTGATTGGTTCTGATGCTCTGTCCATCACCACCCCCTTTTGTACCGCTTTATTCACCATAAGTTGGCAGGGTATGCTCAGACGTGAGTCCCTTGCTCACTTTGCCACTGGATTCAAGCAAGCCTGGCTGAAGACGGCTGAAATGCCAGAAACCGATCCTAGGAAGCTTGTTTCCGTTCCAGGGAAGGCATGGCTTGGCAGTTCGGGCTGGACTGTTGCCATGAAGCACACGGTCAGACTGATTTGCATGTGGCCATGTCTGAACTGGGGTGGCAGAGTGGGCTAAAGAACGGTGATGGATCAAACCCAGATCTGTTGACTGGGTGTGAGTGTTTGATTGGTTCTGATGCTCCGTCCATCACCACCCCCTTTTGTACCGCTTTGTTCGCAATAAGTTGGCAGGGTATGCTCAGACGTGAGTCCCTTGCTCACTTTGCCACTGGATTCAAGCAAGCTCGGCTGAAGACGGCTGAAATGCCAGAAACCGGTCCTAGGAAGCTTGTTTCCGGTTCAGGGAAGGCATGGCTTGGCAGTTCGGGCTGGACTGTTCCCATGAGGCACAGGGTCAGACTGATTTGCATATGGCCATGTCTGAACTGGGGTGGCAGAGTGGGCTAAAGAACGGTGATGGATCAAACCCAGATCTGTTGACTGGGTGTGAGTGTTTGACTGGTTCTGATGCTCCGTCCATCACCACCCCCTTTTGTACCGCTTTGTTCGCCATAAGTTAGCAGGGTATGCTCAGACGTGAGTCCCTTGCTGACTTTGCCACTGGATTCAAGCAAGCCTGGCTGAAAACGGCTGAAATGCCAGAAACCGGTCCTAGGAAGCTTGTTTCTGGTCCAGGGAAGGCATGGCTTGGCAGATCGGGCTGGACTGTTCCCATGAGGCACAGGGTCAGACTGATTTGCATACGGCCATGTCTGAACTGGGGTGACAGAGTGGGCTAAAGAACGGTGATGGATGAAACCCAGATCTGTTGACTGGGTGTGAGTGTTTGATTGGTTCTGATGCTCCGTCCATCACCACCCCCTTTTGTACCGCTTTGTTCACCATAAGTTGGCAGGGTATGCTCAGACGTGAGTCCCTTGCTCACTTTGACACTGGATTCAAGCAAGCCTGGCTGAAGACAGCTGAAATGCCAGAAACCGGTCCTAGGAAGCTTGTTTCCGGTCCAGGGAAGGCATGTCTTGGCAGTTCGGGCTGGACTGTTCCCATGAGGCACAGGGTCAGACTGATTTGCATATGGCCATGTCTGAACTGGGGTGGCAGAGTGGGCTAAAGAACGGTGATGGATCAAACCCAGATCTGTTGACTGGGTGTGAGTGTTTGATTGGTTCTGATGCTCCGTCCATCACCACCCTCTTTGGTACCGCTTTGTTCGCCATAAGTTGGCAGGGTATGCTCAGACGTGAGTCCCTTTCTCACTTTGCCACTGGATTCAAGCAAGCCTGGCTGAAGACGGCTGAAATGCTAGAAACCGGTCCTAGGAAGCTTGTTTCCGGTCCAGGGAAGGCATGGCTTGGCAGTTCGGGCTGGACTGTTCCCATGAGGCACAGGGTCAGACTGATTTGCATATGGCCATGTCTGAACTGGGGTGGCAGAGTGGGCTAAAGAACGGTGATGGATCAAACCCAGATCTGTTGACTGGGTGTGAGTGTTTGATTGGTTCTGATGCTCCGTCCATCATCACCCCTTTTGTACCGCTTTGTTTGCCATAAGTTGGCAGGGTATGCTCAGACGTGAGTCCCTTGCTCACTTTGCCACCAGATTCAAGCAAGCCTGGCTGAAGATGGCTGAAATGCCACAAACCGGTCCTAGGAAGCTTGTTTCCGGTCCAGGGAAGGCATGGCTTGGCAGTTCGGGCTGGACTGTTCCCATGAGGCACAGGGTCAGACTGATTTGCATATGGCCATGTCTGATTACTGGGGTGGCAGAGTGGGCTAAAGAACGGTGATGGATCAAACCCAGATCTGTTGAATGGGTGTGAGTGTTTGATTGGTTCTGATGCTCCGTCCATCACCACCCCATTTTGTACTGCTTTGTTCGCCATAAGTTGGCAGGGTATGCTCATACGTGAGTCCCTTGCTCACTTTGCCACTGGATTCAAGCAAGCCTGGCTGAAGACGGCTGAAATGCCAGAAACCGGTACTAGGAAGCTTGTTTCCGGTCCAGGGAAGGCATGGCTTGGCAGTTCGGGCTGGTCTGTTCCCATGAGGCACAGGGTCAGACTGATTTGCATATGGCCATGTCTGATCTGGGGTGGCAGAGTGGGCTAAAGAACGGTGATGGATCAAACCCAGATCTGTTGACTGGGTGTGAGTGTTTGATTGGTTCTGATGCTCCGTCCATCACCACCCCCTTTTGTACCGCTTTGTTTGCCATAAGTTGGCAGGGTATGCTCAGACGTGAGTCCCTTGCTCACTTTGCCACTGGATTCAAGCAAGCCTGGCTGAAGACGGCTGAAATGCCAGAAACCGGTCCTAGGAAGCTTGTTTCCGGTCCAGGGAAGGAATGGCTTGGCAGTTCGGGCTGGACTGTTCCCATGAGGCACAGGGTCAGACTGATTTGCATATGGCCATGTCTGAACTAGGGTGGCAGAGTGGGCTAAAGAACGGTGATGGATCAAACCCAGATCTGTTGACTGGGTGTGAGTGTTTGATTGGTTCTGATGCTCCGTCCATCACCACCCCCTTTTGTACCGCTTTCTTCGCCATAAGTTGGCAGGGTATGCTCAGACGTGAGTCCCTTGCTCACTTTGCCACTGGATTCAAGCAAGCCTGGCTGAAGATGGCTGAAATGCCAGAAACCGGTCCTAGGAAGCTTGTTTCCGGTCCAGGAAAGGCATGGCTTGGCAGTTCGGGCTGGACTGTTCCCATGAGGCACAGGTTCAGACTGATTTGCATATGGCCATGTCTGAACTGGGGTGGCAGCGTGGGCTAAAGAACGGTGATGGATCAAACCCAGATCTGTTGACTGGGTGTGAGTGTTTGATTGGTTCTGATGCTCCGTCCATCACCACCCCCTTTTGTACCGCTTTGTTCGCCCTAAGTTGGCAGGGTAGGCTCAGATGTGAGTCCCTTGCTCACTTTGCCACTGGATTCAAGCAAGCCTGGCTGAAGACGGCTAAAATGCCAGAAACAGGTCCTAGGAAGCTTGTTTCCGGTCCAGGGAAGGCATGTCTTGGCAGTTCGGGCTGGACTGTTCCCATGAGGCACAGGGTCAGACTGATTTGCATATGGCCATGTCTGAACTGGGGTGGCAGAGTGGGCTAAAGAACGGTGATGGATCAAACCCAGATCTGTTGACTGGGTGTGAGTGTTTGATTGGTTCTGATGCTCCGTCCATCACCACCCCCTTTTGTACCGCTTTGTTCGCCATAAGTTGGCAGGGTATGCTCAGACGTGAGTCCCTTGCTCACTTTGCCACCGGATTCAAGCAAGCCTGGCTGAAGACGGCTGAAATGCCAGAAACCGGTACTAGGAAGCATGTTTCCGGTCCAGGGAAGGCATGGCTTGGCAGTTCGGGCTGGTCTGTTCCCATGAGGCACAGGGTCAGACTGATTTGCATATGGCCATGTCTGATCTGGGGTGGCAGAGTGGGCTAAAGAACGGTGATGGATCAAACCCAGATCTGTTGACTGGGTGTGAGTGATTGATTGGTTCTGATGCTCCGTCCATCACCACCCCCTTTTGTACCGCTTTGTTCGCCATAAGTTGGCAGGGTATGCTCAGACGTGAGTCCCTTGCTCACTTTGCCACTGGATTCAAGCAAGCCTTGCTGAAGACGGCTGAAATGCCAGAAACCAGTCCTAGGAAGCTTGTTTCCGGTCCAGGGAAGGCATGGCTTGGCAGTTCGGGCTGGTCTGTTCCCATGAGGCACAGGGTCAGACTGATTTGCATATGGCCATGTCTGAACTAGGGTGGCAGAGTGGGCTAAAGAACGGTGATGGATCAAACATAGATCTGTTGACTGGGTGTGAGTGTTTGATTGGTTCTGATGCTCAATCCATCACCACCCCCTTTTGTACCGCTTTGTTCGCCATAAGTTGGTAGGGTATGCTCAGACGTGAGTCCCTTGCTCACTTTGCCACTGGATTCAAGCAAGCCTGGCTGAAGACGGCTGAAATGCCAGAAACCGGTCCTAGGAAGCTTGTTTCCGGTCCAGGGAAGGCATGGCTTGGCAGTTCGGGCTGGACTGTTCCCATGAGGCACAGGGTCAGACTGATTTGCATATGGCCATGTCTGAACTGGGGTGGCAGCGTGGGCTAAAGAACGGTGATGGATCAAACCCAGATCTGTTGACTGGATGTGAGTGTTTTATTGGTTCTGATGCTCCGTCCATCACCACCCCCTTTTGTACCGCTTTGTTCGCAATAAGTTGGCAGGGTATGCTCAGACGTGAGTCCCTTGCTCACTTTGCCACTGGATTCAAGCAAGCCCGGCTGAAGACGGCTGAAATGCCAGAAACCGGTCCTAGGAAGCTTGTTTCCGGTTCAGGGAAGGCATGGCTTGGCAGTTCGGGCTGGACTGTTCCCATGAGGCACAGGGTCAGACTGATTTGCATATGGCCATGTCTGAACTGGGGTGGCAGAGTGGGCTAAAGAACAGTGATGGATCAAACCCAGATCTGTTGACTGGGTGTGAGTGTTTGATTGGTTCTGATGCTCCGTCCATCACCACCCCCTTTTGTACCGCTTTGTTCGCCATAAGTTTGCTGGGTATGCTCAGACGTGAGTCCCTTGCTCACTTTGCCACTGGATTCAAGCAAGCCTGGCTGAAGACGGCTGAAATGCCAGAAACCGCTCCTAGGAAGCTTGTTTCCGGTCCAGGGAAGGCATGGCTTGGCAGTTCGGGCTAGTCTGTTACCATGAGGCACAGGGTCAGACTCATTTGCATATGGCCATGTCTGAACTGGAGTGGCAGAGTGGGCTAAAGAACGGTGATGGATCAAACCCAGATCTGTTGACTGGGTGTGAGTGTTTGATTGGTTCTGATGCTCTGTCCATCACCACCCCCTTTTGTACCGCTTTGTTAGCCATCAGTTGGCAGGGTATGCTCAGACTTGAGTCCCTTGCTCACTTTGCCACTGGATTCAAGCAAGCCCGGCAGAAGACGGCTGAAATGCCAGAAACCGGTCCTAGGAAGCTTGTTTCCGGTCCAGGGAAGGCATGGCTTGGCAGTTCGGGCTAGTCTGTTACCATGAGGCACAGGGTCAGACTGATTTGCATATGGCCATGTCTGAACAGGGGTGGCAGAGTGGGCTAAAGAACGGTGATGGATCAAACCCAGATCTGTTGACTGGGTGTGAGTGTTTGATTGGTTCTGATGCTCCGTCCATCACCACCCCCTTTTGTACCGCTTTATTCGCCATAAGTTGGCAGGGTATGCTCAGACGTGAGTCCCTTCCTCACTTTGCCACTGGATTCAAGCAAGCCTGGCTGAAGACGGCTGAAATGCCAGAAACCGATCCTAGGAAGCTTGTTTCTGGTCCAGGGAAGGCATGGCTTGGCAGGTCGGGCTGGACTGTTGCCATGAGGCACAGGGTCAGACTGATTTGCATATGGCCATGTCTGAACTGGGGTGGCAGAGTGGGCTAAAGAACGGTGATGGATCAAACCCAGATCTGTTGACTGGGTGTGAGTGTTTGATTGGTTCTGATGCTCCGTCCATCACCACCCCCTTTTGTACCGCTTTGTTCGCAATAAGTTGGCAGGGTATGCTCAGACGTGAGTCCCTTGCTCACTTTGCCACTGGATTCAAGCAAGCCCGGCAGAAGACGGCTGAAATGCCAGAAACCGGTCCTAGGAAGCTTGTTTCCGGTTCAGGGAAGGCATGGCTTGGCAGTTCGGGCTGGACTGTTCCCATTAAGCACAGGGTCAGACTGATTTGCATATGGCCATGTCTGAACTGGGGTGGCAGAGTGGGCTAAAGAACGGTGATGGATCAAACCCAGATCTGTTCACTGGGTGTGAGTGTTTGATTGGTTCTGATGCTCCGTCCATCACCACCCCCTTTTGTACCGCTTTCTTCGCCATAAGTTGGCAGGGTATGCTCAGACGTGAGTCCCTTGCTCACTTTGCCACTGGATTCAAGCAAGTCTGGCTGAAGACGGCTGAAATGCCAGAAACTGGTCCTAGGAAGCTTGTTTCCGGTCCAGGGAATGCATGGCTTGGCAGTTCGGCCTGGACTGTTCCCATGAGGCACAGGGTCAGACTGATTTGCATATGGCCATGTCTGAACTGGGGTGGCAGAGTGGGCTAAAGAACGGTGATGGATCAAACCCAGATCTGTTGACTGGGTGTGAGTGTTTGATTGGTTCTGATGCTCCGTCCATCACCACCCCCTTTTGTACGGCTTTGTTTGCCATAAGTTGGCAGGGTATGCTCAGACGTGAGTCCCTTGCTCACTTTGCCACTGGATTCAAGCAAGCCTGGCTGAAGACGGCTGAAATGCCAGAAACCGATCCTAGGAAGCTTGTTTCCGGTCCAGGGAAGGCATGGCTTGGCAGTTCGGGCTGGACTGTTCCCATGAGGCACAGGGTCAGACTGATTTGCATATGGCCATGTCTGAACTGGGGTGGCAGAGTGGGCTAAAGAACGGTGATGGATCAAACCCAGATCTGTTGACTGGGTGTGAGTGTTTGATTGGTTCTGATGCTCCGTCCATCACCACCCCCTTTTGTACCGCTTTGTTCGCAATAAGTTGGCAGGGTATGCTCAGACGTGAGTCCCTTGCTCACTTTGCCACTGGATTCAAGCAAGCCCGGCTGAAGACGGCTGAAATGCCAGAAACCGGTCCTAGGAAGCTTGTTTCCGGTTCAGGGAAGGCATGGCTTGGCAGTTCGGGCTGGACTGTTGCCATTAAGCACAGGGTCAGACTGATTTGCATATGGCCATGTCTGAACTGGGGTGGCAGAGTGGGCTAAAGAACGGTGATGGATCAAACCCAGATCTGTTGACTGGGTGTGAGTGTTTGATTGGTTCTGATGCTCCGTCCATCACCACCCCCTTTTGTACCGCTTTCTTCGCCATAAGTTGGCAGGGTATGCTCAGACGTGAGTCCCTTGCTCACTTTGCCACTGGATTCAAGCAAGTCTGGCTGAAGACGGCTGAAATGCCAGAAACTGGTCCTAGGAAGCTTGTTTCCGGTCCAGGGAATGCATGGCTTGGCAGTTCGGGCTGGACTGTTCCCATGAGGCACAGGGTCAGACTGATTTGCATATGGCCATGTCTGAACTGGGGTGGCAGAGTGGGCTAAAGAACGGTGATGGATCAAACCCAGATCTGTTGACTGGGTGTGAGTGTTTGATTGGTTCTGATGCTCCGTCCATCACCACCCCCTTTTGTACCGCTTTCTTCGCCATAAGTTGGCAGGGTATGCTCAGACGTGAGTCCCTTGCTCACTTTGCCACTGGATTCAAGCAAGTCTGGCTGAAGACGGCTGAAATGCCAGAAACTGGTCCTAGGAAGCTTGTTTCCGGTCCAGGGAATGCATGGCTTGGCAGTTCGGCCTGGACTGTTCCCATGAGGCACAGGGTCAGACTGATTTGCATATGGCCATGTCTGAACTGGGGTGGCAGAGTGGGCTAAAGAACGGTGATGGATCAAACCCAGATCTGTTGACTGGGTGTGAGTGTTTGATTGGTTCTGATGCTCCGTCCATCACCACCCCCTTTTGTACCGCTTTGTTTGCCATAAGTTGGCAGGGTATGCTCAGACGTGAGTCCCTTGCTCACTTTGCCACTGGATTCAAGCAAGCCTGGCTGAAGACGGCTGAAATGCCAGAAACCGGTCCTAGGAAGCTTGTTTCCGGTCCAGGGAAGGCATGGCTTGGCAGTTCAGGCTGGACTGTTCCCATGAGGCACAGGGTCAGACTGATTTGCATATGGCCATGTCTGAACTGGGGTGGCAGAGTGGGCTAAAGAACGGTGATGGATCAAACCCAGATCTGTTGACTGGGTGTGAGTGTTTGATTGGTTCTGATGCTCCGTCCATCACCACCCCCTTTTGTACCGCTTTGTTCGCAATAAGTTGGCAGGGTATGCTCAGACGTGAGTCCCTTGCTCACTTTGCCACTGGATTCAAGCAAGCCCGGCTGAAGACGGCTGAAATGCCAGAAACCGGTCCTAGGAAGCTTGTTTCCGGTTCAGGGAAGGCATGGCTTGGCAGTTCGGGCTGGACTGTTCCCATTAAGCACAGGGTCAGACTGATTTGCATATGGCCATGTCTGAACTGGGGTGGCAGAGTGGGCTAAAGAACGGTGATGGATCAAACCCAGATCTGTTGACTGGGTGTGAGTGTTTGATTGGTTCTGATGCTCCGTCCATCACCAACCCCTTTTGTACCGCTTTGTTCGCCCTAAGTTGGCAGGGTATGCTCAGACGTGAGTCCCTTGCTCACTTTGCCACTGGATTCAAGCAAGTCTGGCTGAAGACGGCTGAAATGCCAGAAACTGGTCCTAGGAAGCTTGTTTCCGGTCCAGGGAATGCATGGCTTGGCAGTTCGGCCTGGACTGTTCCCATGAGGCACAGGGTCAGACTGATTTGCATATGGCCATGTCTGAACTGGGGTGGCAGAGTGGGCTAAAGAACGGTGATGGATCAAACCCAGATCTGTTGACTGGGTGTGAGTGTTTGATTGGTTCTGATGCTCCGTCCATCACCACCCCCTTTTGTACCGCTTTGTTTGCCATAAGTTGGCAGGGTATGCTCAGACGTGAGTCCCTTGCTCACTTTGCCACTGGATTCAAGCAAGCCTGGCTGAAGACGGCTGAAATGCCAGAAACCGGTCCTAGGAAGCTTGTTTCCGGTCCAGGGAAGGCATGGCTTGGCAGTTCGGGCTGGACTGTTCCCATGAGGCACAGGGTCAGACTGATTTGCATATGGCCATGTCTGAACTGGGGTGGCAGAGTGGGCTAAAGAACGGTGATGGATCAAACCCAGATCTGTTGACTGGGTGTGAGTGTTTGATTGGTTCTGATGCTCCGTCCATCACCACCCCCTTTTGTACCGCTTTGTTCGCAATAAGTTGGCAGGGTATGCTCAGACGTGAGTCCCTTGCTCACTTTGCCACTGGATTCAAGCAAGCCCGGCTGAAGACGGCTGAAATGCCAGAAACCGGTCCTAGGAAGCTTGTTTCCGGTTCAGGGAAGGCATGGCTTGGCAGTTCGGGCTGGACTGTTCCCATGAGGCACAGGGTCAGACTGATTTGCATATGGCCATGTCTGAACTGGGGTGGCAGAGTGGGCTAAACAACGGTGATGGATCAAACCCAGATCTGTTGACTGGGTGTGAGTGTTTGTTTGGTTCTGATGCTCCGTCCATCACCACCCCCTTTTGTACCGCTTTGTTCGCAATAAGTTGGCAGGGTATGCTCAGACGTGAGTCCCTTGCTCACTTTGCCACCAGATTCAAGCAAGCCTGGCTGAAGATGGCTGAAATGCCACAAACCGGTCCTAGGAAGCTTGTTTCCGGTCCAGGGAAGGCATGGCTTGGCAGTTCGGGCTGGACTGTTCCCATGAGGCACAGGGTCAGACTGATTTGCATATGGCCATGTCTGATTACTGGGGTGGCAGAGTGGGCTAAAGAACGGTGATGGATCAAACCCAGATCTGTTGAATGGGTGTGAGTGTTTGATTGGTTCTGATGCTCCGTCCATCACCACCCCATTTTGTACCGCTTTGTTCGCCATAAGTTGGCAGGGTATGCTCATACGTGAGTCCCTTGCTCACTTTGCCACTGGATTCAAGCAAGCCTGGCTGAAGACGGCTGAAATGCCAGAAACCGGTACTAGGAAGCTTGTTTCCGGTCCAGGGAAGGCATGGCTTGGCAGTTCGGGCTGGTCTGTTCCCATGAGGCACAGGGTCAGACTGATTTGCATATGGCCATGTCTGATCTGGGGTGGCAGAGTGGGCTAAAGAACGGTGATGGATCAAACCCAGATCTGTTGACTGGGTGTGAGTGTTTGATTGGTTCTGATGCTCCGTCCATCACCACCCCCTTTTGTACCGCTTTGTTTGCCATAAGTTGGCAGGGTATGCTCAGACGTGAGTCCCTTGCTCACTTTGCCACTGGATTCAAGCAAGCCTGGCTGAAGACGGCTGAAATGCCAGAAACCGGTCCTAGGAAGCTTGTTTCCGGTCCAGGGAAGGAATGGCTTGGCAGTTCGGGCTGGACTGTTTCCATGAGGCACAGGGTCAGACTGATTTGCATATGGCCATGTCTGAACTAGGGTGGCAGAGTGGGCTAAAGAACGGTGATGGATCAAACCCAGATCTGTTGACTGGGTGTGAGTGTTTGATTGGTTCTGATGCTCCGTCCATCACCACCCCCTTTTGTACCGCTTTCTTCGCCATAAGTTGGCAGGGTATGCTCAGACGTGAGTCCCTTGCTCACTTTGCCACTGGATTCAAGCAAGCCTGGCTGAAGATGGCTGAAATGCCAGAAACCGGTCCTAGGAAGCTTGTTTCCGGTCCAGGAAAGGCATGGCTTGGCAGTTCGGGCTGGACTGTTCCCATGAGGCACAGGTTCAGACTGATTTGCATATGGCCATGTCTGAACTGGGGTGGCAGCGTGGGCTAAAGAACGGTGATGGATCAAACCCAGATCTGTTGACTGGGTGTGAGTGTTTGATTGGTTCTGATGCTCCGTCCATCACCACCCCCTTTTGTACCGCTTTGTTCGCCCTAAGTTGGCAGGGTAGGCTCAGATGTGAGTCCCTTGCTCACTTTGCCACTGGATTCAAGCAAGCCTGGCTGAAGACGGCTAAAATGCCAGAAACAGGTCCTAGGAAGCTTGTTTCCGGTCCAGGGAAGGCATGTCTTGGCAGTTCGGGCTGGACTGTTCCCATGAGGCACAGGGTCAGACTGATTTGCATATGGCCATGTCTGAACTGGGGTGGCAGAGTGGGCTAAAGAACGGTGATGGATCAAACCCAGATCTGTTGACTGGGTGTGAGTGTTTGATTGGTTCTGATGCTCCGTCCATCACCACCCCCTTTTGTACCGCTTTGTTCGCCATAAGTTGGCAGGGTATGCTCAGACGTGAGTCCCTTGCTCACTTTGCCACCGGATTCAAGCAAGCCTGGCTGAAGACGGCTGAAATGCCAGAAACCGGTACTAGGAAGCATGTTTCCGGTCCAGGGAAGGCATGGCTTGGCAGTTCGGGCTGGTCTGTTCCCATGAGGCACAGGGTCAGACTGATTTGCATATGGCCATGTCTGATCTGGGGTGGCAGAGTGGGCTAAAGAACGGTGATGGATCAAACCCAGATCTGTTGACTGGGTGTGAGTGATTGATTGGTTCTGATGCTCCGTCCATCACCACCCCCTTTTGTACCGCTTTGTTCGCCATAAGTTGGCAGGGTATGCTCAGACGTGAGTCCCTTGCTCACTTTGCCACTGGATTCAAGCAAGCCTTGCTGAAGACGGCTGAAATGCCAGAAACCAGTCCTAGGAAGCTTGTTTCCGGTCCAGGGAAGGCATGGCTTGGCAGTTCGGGCTGGTCTGTTCCCATGAGGCACAGGGTCAGACTGATTTGCATATGGCCATGTCTGAACTAGGGTGGCAGAGTGGGCTAAAGAACGGTGATGGATCAAACATAGATCTGTTGACTGGGTGTGAGTGTTTGATTGGTTCTGATGCTCAATCCATCACCACCCCCTTTTGTACCGCTTTGTTCGCCATAAGTTGGTAGGGTATGCTCAGACGTGAGTCCCTTGCTCACTTTGCCACTGGATTCAAGCAAGCCTGGCTGAAGACGGCTGAAATGCCAGAAACCGGTCCTAGGAAGCTTGTTTCCGGTCCAGGGAAGGCATGGCTTGGCAGTTCGGGCTGGACTGTTCCCATGAGGCACAGGGTCAGACTGATTTGCATATGGCCATGTCTGAACTGGGGTGGCAGCGTGGGCTAAAGAACGGTGATGGATCAAACCCAGATCTGTTGACTGGATGTGAGTGTTTTATTGGTTCTGATGCTCCGTCCATCACCACCCCCTTTTGTACCGCTTTGTTCGCAATAAGTTGGCAGGGTATGCTCAGACGTGAGTCCCTTGCTCACTTTGCCACTGGATTCAAGCAAGCCCGGCTGAAGACGGCTGAAATGCCAGAAACCGGTCCTAGGAAGCTTGTTTCCGGTTCAGGGAAGGCATGGCTTGGCAGTTCGGGCTGGACTGTTCCCATGAGGCACAGGGTCAGACTGATTTGCATATGGCCATGTCTGAACTGGGGTGGCAGAGTGGGCTAAAGAACAGTGATGGATCAAACCCAGATCTGTTGACTGGGTGTGAGTGTTTGATTGGTTCTGATGCTCCGTCCATCACCACCCCCTTTTGTACCGCTTTGTTCGCCATAAGTTTGCTGGGTATGCTCAGACGTGAGTCCCTTGCTCACTTTGCCACTGGATTCAAGCAAGCCTGGCTGAAGACGGCTGAAATGCCAGAAACCGCTCCTAGGAAGCTTGTTTCCGGTCCAGGGAAGGCATGGCTTGGCAGTTCGGGCTAGTCTGTTACCATGAGGCACAGGGTCAGACTCATTTGCATATGGCCATGTCTGAACTGGAGTGGCAGAGTGGGCTAAAGAACGGTGATGGATCAAACCCAGATCTGTTGACTGGGTGTGAGTGTTTGATTGGTTCTGATGCTCTGTCCATCACCACCCCCTTTTGTACCGCTTTGTTCGCCATCAGTTGGCAGGGTATGCTCAGACTTGAGTCCCTTGCTCACTTTGCCACTGGATTCAAGCAAGCCCGGCAGAAGACGGCTGAAATGCCAGAAACCGGTCCTAGGAAGCTTGTTTCCGGTCCAGGGAAGGCATGGCTTGGCAGTTCGGGCTAGTCTGTTACCATGAGGCACAGGGTCAGACTGATTTGCATATGGCCATGTCTGAACAGGGGTGGCAGAGTGGGCTAAAGAACGGTGATGGATCAAACCCAGATCTGTTGACTGGGTGTGAGTGTTTGATTGGTTCTGATGCTCCGTCCATCACCACCCCCTTTTGTACCGCTTTATTCGCCATAAGTTGGCAGGGTATGCTCAGACGTGAGTCCCTTCCTCACTTTGCCACTGGATTCAAGCAAGCCTGGCTGAAGACGGCTGAAATGCCAGAAACCGATCCTAGGAAGCTTGTTTCTGGTCCAGGGAAGGCATGGCTTGGCAGGTCGGGCTGGACTGTTGCCATGAGGCACAGGGTCAGACTGATTTGCATATGGCCATGTCTGAACTGGGGTGGCAGAGTGGGCTAAAGAACGGTGATGGATCAAACCCAGATCTGTTGACTGGGTGTGAGTGTTTGATTGGTTCTGATGCTCCGTCCATCACCACCCCCTTTTGTACCGCTTTGTTCGCAATAAGTTGGCAGGGTATGCTCAGACGTGAGTCCCTTGCTCACTTTGCCACTGGATTCAAGCAAGCCCGGCAGAAGACGGCTGAAATGCCAGAAACCGGTCCTAGGAAGCTTGTTTCCGGTTCAGGGAAGGCATGGCTTGGCAGTTCGGGCTGGACTGTTCCCATTAAGCACAGGGTCAGACTGATTTGCATATGGCCATGACTGAACTGGGGTGGCAGAGTGGGCTAAAGAACGGTGATGGATCAAACCCAGATCTGTTCACTGGGTGTGAGTGTTTGATTGGTTCTGATGCTCCGTCCATCACCACCCCCTTTTGTACCGCTTTCTTCGCCATAAGTTGGCAGGGTATGCTCAGACGTGAGTCCCTTGCTCACTTTGCCACTGGATTCAAGCAAGTCTGGCTGAAGACGGCTGAAATGCCAGAAACTTTTCCTAGGAAGCTTGTTTCCGGTCCAGGGAATGCATGGCTTGGCAGTTCGGCCTGGACTGTTCCCATGAGGCACAGGGTCAGACTGATTTGCATATGGCCATGTCTGAACTGGGGTGGCAGAGTGGGCTAAAGAACGGTGATGGATCAAACCCAGATCTGTTGACTGGGTGTGAGTGTTTGATTGGTTCTGATGCTCCGTCCATCACCACCCCCTTTTGTACCGCTTTGTTTGCCATAAGTTGGCAGGGTATGCTCAGACGTGAGTCCCTTGCTCACTTTGCCACTGGATTCAAGCAAGCCTGGCTGAAGACGGCTGAAATGCCAGAAACCGGTCCTAGGAAGCTTGTTTCCGGTCCAGGGAAGGCATGGCTTGGCAGTTCGGGCTGGACTGTTCCCATGAGGCACAGGGTCAGACTGATTTGCATATGGCCATGTCTGAACTGGGGTGGCAGAGTGGGCTAAAGAACGGTGATGGATCAAACCCAGATCTGTTGACTGGGTGTGAGTGTTTGATTGGTTCTGATGCTCCGTCCATCACCACCCCCTTTTGTACCGCTTTGTTCGCAATAAGTTGGCAGGGTATGCTCAGACGTGAGTCCCTTGCTCACTTTGCCACTGGATTCAAGCAAGCCCGGCTGAAGACGGCTGAAATGCCAGAAACCGGTCCTAGGAAGCTTGTTTCCGGTTCAGGGAAGGCATGGCTTGGCAGTTCGGGCTGGACTGTTCCCATTAAGCACAGGGTCAGACTGATTTGCATATGGCCATGTCTGAACTGGGGTGGCAGAGTGGGCTAAAGAACGGTGATGGATCAAACCCAGATCTGTTGACTGGGTGTGAGTGTTTGATTGGTTCTGATGCTCCGTCCATCACCAACCCCTTTTGTACCGCTTTGTTCGCCCTAAGTTGGCAGGGTATGCTCAGACGTGAGTCCCTTGCTCACTTTGCCACTGGATTCAAGCAAGTCTGGCTGAAGACGGCTGAAATGCCAGAAACTGGTCCTAGGAAGCTTGTTTCCGGTCCAGGGAATGCATGGCTTGGCAGTTCGGCCTGGACTGTTCCCATGAGGCACAGGGTCAGACTGATTTGCATATGGCCATGTCTGAACTGGGGTGGCAGAGTGGGCTAAAGAACGGTGATGGATCAAACCCAGATCTGTTGACTGGGTGTGAGTGTTTGATTGGTTCTGATGCTCCGTCCATCACCACCCCCTTTTGTACCGCTTTGTTTGCCATAAGTTGGCAGGGTATGCTCAGACGTGAGTCCCTTGCTCACTTTGCCACTGGATTCAAGCAAGCCTGGCTGAAGACGGCTGAAATGCCAGAAACCGGTCCTAGGAAGCTTGTTTCCGGTCCAGGGAAGGCATGGCTTGGCAGTTCGGGCTGGACTGTTCCCATGAGGCACAGGGTCAGACTGATTTGCATATGGCCATGTCTGAACTGGGGTGGCAGAGTGGGCTAAAGAACGGTGATGGATCAAACCCAGATCTGTTGACTGGGTGTGAGTGTTTGATTGGTTCTGATGCTCCGTCCATCACCACCCCCTTTTGTACCGCTTTGTTCGCAATAAGTTGGCAGGGTATGCTCAGACGTGAGTCCCTTGCTCACTTTGCCACTGGATTCAAGCAAGCCCGGCTGAAGACGGCTGAAATGCCAGAAACCGGTCCTAGGAAGCTTGTTTCCGGTTCAGGGAAGGCATGGCTTGGCAGTTCGGGCTGGACTGTTCCCATGAGGCACAGGGTCAGACTGATTTGCATATGGCCATGTCTGAACTGGGGTGGCAGAGTGGGCTAAACAACGGTGATGGATCAAACCCAGATCTGTTGACTGGGTGTGAGTGTTTGTTTGGTGCTGATGCTCCGTCCATCACCACCCCCTTTTGTACCGCTTTGTTCGCAATAAGTTGGCAGGGTATGCTCAGACGTGAGTCCCTTGCTCACTTTGCCACCAGATTCAAGCAAGCCTGGCTGAAGATGGCTGAAATGCCACAAACCGGTCCTAGGAAGCTTGTTTCCGGTCCAGGGAAGGCATGGCTTGGCAGTTCGGGCTGGACTGTTCCCATGAGGCACAGGGTCAGACTGATTTGCATATGGCCATGTCTGATTACTGGGGTGGCAGAGTGGGCTAAAGAACGGTGATGGATCAAACCCAGATCTGTTGAATGGGTGTGAGTGTTTGATTGGTTCTGATGCTCCGTCCATCACCACCCCATTTTGTACCGCTTTGTTCGCCATAAGTTGGCAGGGTATGCTCATACGTGAGTCCCTTGCTCACTTTGCCACTGGATTCAAGCAAGCCTGGCTGAAGACGGCTGAAATGCCAGAAACCGGTACTAGGAAGCTTGTTTCCGGTCCAGGGAAGGCATGGCTTGGCAGTTCGGGCTGGTCTGTTCCCATGAGGCACAGGGTCAGACTGATTTGCATATGGCCATGTCTGATCTGGGGTGGCAGAGTGGGCTAAAGAACGGTGATGGATCAAACCCAGATCTGTTGACTGGGTGTGAGTGTTTGATTGGTTCTGATGCTCCGTCCATCACCACCCCCTTTTGTACCGCTTTGTTTGCCATAAGTTGGCAGGGTATGCTCAGACGTGAGTCCCTTGCTCACTTTGCCACTGGATTCAAGCAAGCCTGGCTGAAGACGGCTGAAATGCCAGAAACCGGTCCTAGGAAGCTTGTTTCCGGTCCAGGGAAGGAATGGCTTGGCAGTTCGGGCTGGACTGTTCCCATGAGGCACAGGGTCAGACTGATTTGCATATGGCCATGTCTGAACTAGGGTGGCAGAGTGGGCTAAAGAACGGTGATGGATCAAACCCAGATCTGTTGACTGGGTGTGAGTGTTTGATTGGTTCTGATGCTCCGTCCATCACCACCCCCTTTTGTACCGCTTTCTTCGCCATAAGTTGGCAGGGTATGCTCAGACGTGAGTCCCTTGCTCACTTTGCCACTGGATTCAAGCAAGCCTGGCTGAAGATGGCTGAAATGCCAGAAACCGGTCCTAGGAAGCTTGTTTCCGGTCCAGGAAAGGCATGGCTTGGCAGTTCGGGCTGGACTGTTCCCATGAGGCACAGGTTCAGACTGATTTGCATATGGCCATGTCTGAACTGGGGTGGCAGCGTGGGCTAAAGAACGGTGATGGATCAAACCCAGATCTGTTGACTGGGTGTGAGTGTTTGATTGGTTCTGATGCTCCGTCCATCACCACCCCCTTTTGTACCGCTTTGTTCGCCCTAAGTTGGCAGGGTAGGCTCAGATGTGAGTCCCTTGCTCACTTTGCCACTGGATTCAAGCAAGCCTGGCTGAAGACGGCTAAAATGCCAGAAACAGGTCCTAGGAAGCTTGTTTCCGGTCCAGGGAAGGCATGTCTTGGCAGTTCGGGCTGGACTGTTCCCATGAGGCACAGGGTCAGACTGATTTGCATATGGCCATGTCTGAACTGGGGTGGCAGAGTGGGCTAAAGAACGGTGATGGATCAAACCCAGATCTGTTGACTGGGTGTGAGTGTTTGATTGGTTCTGATGCTCCGTCCATCACCACCCCCTTTTGTACCGCTTTGTTCGCCATAAGTTGGCAGGGTATGCTCAGACGTGAGTCCCTTGCTCACTTTGCCACCGGATTCAAGCAAGCCTGGCTGAAGACGGCTGAAATGCCAGAAACCGGTACTAGGAAGCATGTTTCCGGTCCAGGGAAGGCATGGCTTGGCAGTTCGGGCTGGTCTGTTCCCATGAGGCACAGGGTCAGACTGATTTGCATATGGCCATGTCTGATCTGGGGTGGCAGAGTGGGCTAAAGAACGGTGATGGATCAAACCCAGATCTGTTGACTGGGTGTGAGTGATTGATTGGTTCTGATGCTCCGTCCATCACCACCCCCTTTTGTACCGCTTTGTTCGCCATAAGTTGGCAGGGTATGCTCAGACGTGAGTCCCTTGCTCACTTTGCCACTGGATTCAAGCAAGCCTTGCTGAAGACGGCTGAAATGCCAGAAACCAGTCCTAGGAAGCTTGTTTCCGGTCCAGGGAAGGCATGGCTTGGCAGTTCGGGCTGGTCTGTTCCCATGAGGCACAGGGTCAGACTGATTTGCATATGGCCATGTCTGAACTAGGGTGGCAGAGTGGGCTAAAGAACGGTGATGGATCAAACATAGATCTGTTGACTGGGTGTGAGTGTTTGATTGGTTCTGATGCTCAATCCATCACCACCCCCTTTTGTACCGCTTTGTTCGCCATAAGTTGGTAGGGTATGCTCAGACGTGAGTCCCTTGCTCACTTTGCCACTGGATTCAAGCAAGCCTGGCTGAAGACGGCTGAAATGCCAGAAACCGGTCCTAGGAAGCTTGTTTCCGGTCCAGGGAAGGCATGGCTTGGCAGTTCGGGCTGGACTGTTCCCATGAGGCACAGGGTCAGACTGATTTGCATATGGCCATGTCTGAACTGGGGTGGCAGCGTGGGCTAAAGAACGGTGATGGATCAAACCCAGATCTGTTGACTGGATGTGAGTGTTTTATTGGTTCTGATGCTCCGTCCATCACCACCCCCTTTTGTACCGCTTTGTTCGCAATAAGTTGGCAGGGTATGCTCAGACGTGAGTCCCTTGCTCACTTTGCCACTGGATTCAAGCAAGCCCGGCTGAAGACGGCTGAAATGCCAGAAACCGGTCCTAGGAAGCTTGTTTCCGGTTCAGGGAAGGCATGGCTTGGCAGTTCGGGCTGGACTGTTCCCATGAGGCACAGGGTCAGACTGATTTGCATATGGCCATGTCTGAACTGGGGTGGCAGAGTGGGCTAAAGAACAGTGATGGATCAAACCCAGATCTGTTGACTGGGTGTGAGTGTTTGATTGGTTCTGATGCTCCGTCCATCACCACCCCCTTTTGTACCGCTTTGTTCGCCATAAGTTTGCTGGGTATGCTCAGACGTGAGTCCCTTGCTCACTTTGCCACTGGATTCAAGCAAGCCTGGCTGAAGACGGCTGAAATGCCAGAAACCGCTCCTAGGAAGCTTGTTTCCGGTCCAGGGAAGGCATGGCTTGGCAGTTCGGGCTAGTCTGTTACCATGAGGCACAGGGTCAGACTCATTTGCATATGGCCATGTCTGAACTGGAGTGGCAGAGTGGGCTAAAGAACGGTGATGGATCAAACCCAGATCTGTTGACTGGGTGTGAGTGTTTGATTGGTTCTGATGCTCTGTCCATCACCACCCCCTTTTGTACCGCTTTGTTCGCCATCAGTTGGCAGGGTATGCTCAGACTTGAGTCCCTTGCTCACTTTGCCACTGGATTCAAGCAAGCCCGGCAGAAGACGGCTGAAATGCCAGAAACCGGTCCTAGGAAGCTTGTTTCCGGTCCAGGGAAGGCATGGCTTGGCAGTTCGGGCTAGTCTGTTACCATGAGGCACAGGGTCAGACTGATTTGCATATGGCCATGTCTGAACAGGGGTGGCAGAGTGGGCTAAAGAACGGTGATGGATCAAACCCAGATCTGTTGACTGGGTGTGAGTGTTTGATTGGTTCTGATGCTCCGTCCATCACCACCCCCTTTTGTACCGCTTTATTCGCCATAAGTTGGCAGGGTATGCTCAGACGTGAGTCCCTTCCTCACTTTGCCACTGGATTCAAGCAAGCCTGGCTGAAGACGGCTGAAATGCCAGAAACCGATCCTAGGAAGCTTGTTTCTGGTCCAGGGAAGGCATGGCTTGGCAGGTCGGGCTGGACTGTTGCCATGAGGCACAGGGTCAGACTGATTTGCATATGGCCATGTCTGAACTGGGGTGGCAGAGTGGGCTAAAGAACGGTGATGGATCAAACCCAGATCTGTTGACTGGGTGTGAGTGTTTGATTGGTTCTGATGCTCCGTCCATCACCACCCCCTTTTGTACCGCTTTGTTCGCAATAAGTTGGCAGGGTATGCTCAGACGTGAGTCCCTTGCTCACTTTGCCACTGGATTCAAGCAAGCCCGGCAGAAGACGGCTGAAATGCCAGAAACCGGTCCTAGGAAGCTTGTTTCCGGTTCAGGGAAGGCATGGCTTGGCAGTACGGGCTGGACTGTTCCCATTAAGCACAGGGTCAGACTGATTTGCATATGGCCATGTCTGAACTGGGGTGGCAGAGTGGGCTAAAGAACGGTGATGGATCAAACCCAGATCTGTTCACTGGGTGTGAGTGTTTGATTGGTTCTGATGCTCCGTCCATCACCACCCCCTTTTGTACCGCTTTCTTCGCCATAAGTTGGCAGGGTATGCTCAGACGTGAGTCCCTTGCTCACTTTGCCACTGGATTCAAGCAAGTCTGGCTGAAGACGGCTGAAATGCCAGAAACTGGTCCTAGGAAGCTTGTTTCCGGTCCAGGGAATGCATGGCTTGGCAGTTCGGCCTGGACTGTTCCCATGAGGCACAGGGTCAGACTGATTTGCATATGGCCATGTCTGAACTGGGGTGGCAGAGTGGGCTAAAGAACGGTGATGGATCAAACCCAGATCTGTTGACTGGGTGTGAGTGTTTGATTGGTTCTGATGCTCCGTCCATCACCACCCCCTTTTGTACCGCTTTGTTTGCCATAAGTTGGCAGGGTATGCTCAGACGTGAGTCCCTTGCTCACTTTGCCACTGGATTCAAGCAAGCCTGGCTGAAGACGGCTGAAATGCCAGAAACCGATCCTAGGAAGCTTGTTTCCGGTCCAGGGAAGGCATGGCTTGGCAGTTCGGGCTGGACTGTTCCCATGAGGCACAGGGTCAGACTGATTTGCATATGGCCATGTCTGAACTGGGGTGGCAGAGTGGGCTAAAGAACGGTGATGGATCAAACCCAGATCTGTTGACTGGGTGTGAGTGTTTGATTGGTTCTGATGCTCCGTCCATCACCACCCCCTTTTGTACCGCTTTGTTCGCAATAAGTTGGCAGGGTATGCTCAGACGTGAGTCCCTTGCTCACTTTGCCACTGGATTCAAGCAAGCCCGGCTGAAGACGGCTGAAATGCCAGAAACCGGTCCTAGGAAGCTTGTTTCCGGTTCAGGGAAGGCATGGCTTGGCAGTTCGGGCTGGACTGTTGCCATTAAGCACAGGGTCAGACTGATTTGCATATGGCCATGTCTGAACTGGGGTGGCAGAGTGGGCTAAAGAACGGTGATGGATCAAACCCAGATCTGTTGACTGGGTGTGAGTGTTTGATTGGTTCTGATGCTCCGTCCATCACCACCCCCTTTTGTACCGCTTTCTTCGCCATAAGTTGGCAGGGTATGCTCAGACGTGAGTCCCTTGCTCACTTTGCCACTGGATTCAAGCAAGTCTGGCTGAAGACGGCTGAAATGCCAGAAACTGGTCCTAGGAAGCTTGTTTCCGGTCCAGGGAATGCATGGCTTGGCAGTTCGGGCTGGACTGTTCCCATGAGGCACAGGGTCAGACTGATTTGCATATGGCCATGTCTGAACTGGGGTGGCAGAGTGGGCTAAAGAACGGTGATGGATCAAACCCAGATCTGTTGACTGGGTGTGAGTGTTTGATTGGTTCTGATGCTCCGTCCATCACCACCCCCTTTTGTACCGCTTTCTTCGCCATAAGTTGGCAGGGTATGCTCAGACGTGAGTCCCTTGCTCACTTTGCCACTGGATTCAAGCAAGTCTGGCTGAAGACGGCTGAAATGCCAGAAACTGGTCCTAGGAAGCTTGTTTCCGGTCCAGGGAATGCATGGCTTGGCAGTTCGGCCTGGACTGTTCCCATGAGGCACAGGGTCAGACTGATTTGCATATGGCCATGTCTGAACTGGGGTGGCAGAGTGGGCTAAAGAACGGTGATGGATCAAACCCAGATCTGTTGACTGGGTGTGAGTGTTTGATTGGTTCTGATGCTCCGTCCATCACCACCCCCTTTTGTACCGCTTTGTTTGCCATAAGTTGGCAGGGTATGCTCAGACGTGAGTCCCTTGCTCACTTTGCCACTGGATTCAAGCAAGCCTGGCTGAAGACGGCTGAAATGCCAGAAACCGGTCCTAGGAAGCTTGTTTCCGGTCCAGGGAAGGCATGGCTTGGCAGTTCGGGCTGGACTGTTCCCATGAGGCACAGGGTCAGACTGATTTGCATATGGCCATGTCTGAACTGGGGTGGCAGAGTGGGCTAAAGAACGGTGATGGATCAAACCCAGATCTGTTGACTGGGTGTGAGTGTTTGATTGGTTCTGATGCTCCGTCCATCACCACCCCCTTTTGTACCGCTTTGTTCGCAATAAGTTGGCAGGGTATGCTCAGACGTGAGTCCCTTGCTCACTTTGCCACTGGATTCAAGCAAGCCCGGCTGAAGACGGCTGAAATGCCAGAAACCGGTCCTAGGAAGCTTGTTTCCGGTTCAGGGAAGGCATGGCTTGGCAGTTCGGGCTGGACTGTTCCCATTAAGCACAGGGTCAGACTGATTTGCATATGGCCATGTCTGAACTGGGGTGGCAGAGTGGGCTAAAGAACGGTGATGGATCAAACCCAGATCTGTTGACTGGGTGTGAGTGTTTGATTGGTTCTGATGCTCCGTCCATCACCAACCCCTTTTGTACCGCTTTGTTCGCCCTAAGTTGGCAGGGTATGCTCAGACGTGAGTCCCTTGCTCACTTTGCCACTGGATTCAAGCAAGTCTGGCTGAAGACGGCTGAAATGCCAGAAACTGGTCCTAGGAAGCTTGTTTCCGGTCCAGGGAATGCATGGCTTGGCAGTTCGGCCTGGACTGTTCCCATGAGGCACAGGGTCAGACTGATTTGCATATGGCCATGTCTGAACTGGGGTGGCAGAGTGGGCTAAAGAACGGTGATGGATCAAACCCAGATCTGTTGACTGGGTGTGAGTGTTTGATTGGTTCTGATGCTCCGTCCATCACCACCCCCTTTTGTACCGCTTTGTTTGCCATAAGTTGGCAGGGTATGCTCAGACGTGAGTCCCTTGCTCACTTTGCCACTGGATTCAAGCAAACCTGGCTGAAGACGGCTGAAATGCCAGAAACCGGTCCTAGGAAGCTTGTTTCCGGTCCAGGGAAGGCATGGCTTGGCAGTTCGGGCTGGACTGTTCCCATGAGGCACAGGGTCAGACTGATTTGCATATGGCCATGTCTGAACTGGGGTGGCAGAGTGGGCTAAAGAACGGTGATGGATCAAACCCAGATCTGTTGACTGGGTGTGAGTGTTTGATTGGTTCTGATGCTCCGTCCATCACCACCCCCTTTTGTACCGCTTTGTTCGCAATAAGTTGGCAGGGTATGCTCAGACGTGAGTCCCTTGCTCACTTTGCCACTGGATTCAAGCAAGCCCGGCTGAAGACGGCTGAAATGCCAGAAACCGGTCCTAGGAAGCTTGTTTCCGGTTCAGGGAAGGCATGGCTTGGCAGTTCGGGCTGGACTGTTCCCATTAAGCACAGGGTCAGACTGATTTGCATATGGCCATGTCTGAAATGGGGTGGCAGAGTGGGCTAAAGAACGGTGATGGATCAAACCCAGATCTGTTGACTGGGTGTGAGTGTTTGATTGGTTCTGATGCTCCGTCCATCACCACCCCCTTTTGTACCGCTTTCTTCGCCATAAGTTGGCAGGGTATGCTCAGACGTGAGTCCCTTGCTCACTTTGCCACTGGATTCAAGCAAGTCTGGCTGAAGACGGCTGAAATGCCAGAAACTGGTCCTAGGAAGCTTGTTTCCGGTCCAGGGAATGCATGGCTTGGCAGTTCGGGCTGGACTGTTCCCATGAGGCACAGGGTCAGACTGATTTGCATATGGCCATGTCTGAACTGGGGTGGCAGAGTGGGCTAAAGAACGGTGATGGATCAAACCCAGATCTGTTGACTGGGTGTGAGTGTTTGATTGGTTCTGATGCTCCGTCCATCACCACCCCCTTTTGTACCGCTTTGTTTGCCATAAGTTGGCAGGGTATGCTCAGACGTGAGTCCCTTGCTCACTTTGCCACTGGATTCAAGCAAGCCTGGCTGAAGACGGCTGAAATGCCAGAAACCGGTCCTAGGAAGCTTGTTTCCGGTCCAGGGAAGGCATGGCTTGGCAGTTCGGGCTGGACTGTTCCCATGAGGCACAGGGTCAGACTGATTTGCATATGGCCATGTCTGAACTGGGGTGGCAGAGTGGGCTAAAGAACGGTGATGGATCAAACCCAGATCTGTTGACTGGGTGTGAGTGTTTGATTGGTTCTGATGCTCCGTCTATCACCACCACCTTTTGTACCGCTTTATTCGCCATAAGTTGGCAGGGTATGCTCAGACGTGAGTCCCTTCCTCACTTTGCCACTGGATTCAAGCAAGCCTGGCTGAAGACGGCTGAAATGCCAGAAACCGATCCTAGGAAGCTTGTTTCCGGTCCAGGGAAGGCATGGCTTGGCAGGTCGGGCTGGACTGTTGCCATGAGGCACAGGGTCAGACTGATTTGTATATGGCCATGTCTGAACTGGGGTGGCAGAGTGGGCTAAAGAACGGTGATGGATCAAACCCAGATCTGTTGACTGGGTGTGAGTGTTTGATTGGTTCTGATGCTCCGTCCATCACCACCCCCTTTTGTACCGCTTTGTTCGCAATAAGTTGGCAGGGTATGCTCAGACGTGAGTCCCTTGCTCACTTTGCCACTGGATTCAAGCAAGCCCGGCTGAAGACGGCTGAAATGCCAGAAACCGGTCCTAGGAAGCTTGTTTCCGGTTCAGGGAAGGCATGGCTTGGCAGTTCGGGCTGGACTGTTCCCATTAAGCACAGGGTCAGACTGATTTGCATATGGCAATGTCTGAACTGGGGTGGCAGAGTGGGCTAAAGAACGGTGATGGGTCAAACCCAGATCTGTTGACTGGGTGTGAGTGTTTGATTGGTTCTGATGCTCCGTCCATCACCACCCCCTTTTGTACCGCTTTCTTCGCCATAAGTTGGCAGGGTATGCTCAGACGTGAGTCCCTTGCTCACTTTGCCACTGGATTCAAGCAAGTCTGGCTGAAGACGGCTGAAATGCCAGAAATTGGTCCTAGGAAGCTTGTTTCCGGTCCAGGGAATGCATGGCTTGGCAGTTCGGGCTGGACTGTTCCCATGAGGCACAGGGTCAGACTGATTTGCATATGGCCATGTCTGAACTGGGGTGGCAGAGTGGGCTAAAGAACGGTGATGGATCAAACCCAGATCTGTTGACTGGGTGTGAGTGTTTGATTGGTTCTGATGCTCCGTCCATCACCACCCCCTTTTGTACCGCTTTGTTCGCAATAAGTTGGCAGGGTATGCTCAGACGTGAGTCCCTTGCTCACTTTGCCACTGGATTCAAGCAAGCCCGGCTGAAGACGGCTGAAATGCCAGAAACCGGTCCTAGGAAGCTTGTTTCCGGTTCAGGGAAGGCATGGCTTGGCAGTTCGGGCTGGACTGTTCCCATTAAGCACAGGGTCAGACTGATTTGCATATGGCCATGTCTGAACTGGGGTGGCAGAGTGGGCTAAAGAACGGTGATGGATCAAATCCAGATCTGTTGACTGGGTGTGAGTGTTTGATTGGTTCTGATGCTCCATCCATCACCACCCCCTTTTGTACCGCTTTCTTCACCATAAGTTGGCAGGGTATGCTCAGACGTGAGTCCCTTGCTCACTTTGCCACTGGATTCAAGCAAGCCTGGCTGAAGATGGCTGAAATGCCAGAAACTGGTCCTAGGAAGCTTGTTTCCGGTCCAGGGAATGCATGGCTTGGCAGATCGGGCTGGACTGTTCCCATGAGGCACAGGGTCAGACTGATTTGCATATGGCCATGTCTGAACTGGGGTGGCAGAGTGGGCTAAAGAATGGTGATGGATCAAACCCAGATCTGTTGACTGGGTGTGAGTGTTTGATTGGTTCTGATGCTCCGTCCATCACCACCCCCTTTTGTACCGCTTTGTTCGCCCTAAGTTGGCAGGGTATGCTCAGACGTGAGTCCCTTGCTCACTTTGCCACTGGATTCAAGCAAGCCTGGCTGAAGACAGCTGAAATGCCAGAAACCGGTCCTAGGAAGCTTGTTTCCGGTCCAGGGAAGGCATGTCTTGGCAGTTTGGGCTGGACTGTTCCCATGAGGCACAGGGTCAGACTGATTTGCATATGGCCATGTCTGAACTGGGGTGGCAGAGTGGGCTAAAGAACGGTGATGGATCAAACCCAGATCTGTTGACTGGTTGTGAGTGTTTGATTGGTTCTGATGCTCCGTCCATCACCACCCCCTTTGGTACCGCTTTGTTCGCCATAAGTTGGCAGGGTATGCTCAGACGTGAGTCCTTTTCTCACTTTGCCACTGGATTCAAGCAAGCCTGGCTGAAGACGGCTGAAATGCTAGAAACCGGTCCTAGGAAGCTTGTTTCCGGTCCAGGGAAGGCATGGCTTGGCAGTTCGGGCTGGACTGTTCCCATGAGGCACAGGGTCAGACTGATTTGCATATGGCCATGTCTGAACTGGGGTGGCAGAGTGGGCTAAAGAACGGTGATGGATCAAACCCAGATCTGTTGACTGGGTGTGAGTGTTTGATTGGTTCTGATGCTCCGTCCATCACCACCCCCTTTTGTACCGCTTTGTTCGCCATAAGTTGGCAGGGTATGCTCAGACGTGAGTCCCTTGCTCACTTTGCCACTGGATTCAAGCAAGTCTGGCTGAAGATGGCTGAAATGCCAGAAACTGGTCCTAGGAAGCTTGTTTCCGGTCCAGGGAATGCATGGCTTGGCAGATCGGGCTGGACTGTTCCCATGAGGCACAGGGTCAGACTGATTTGCATATGGCCATGTCTGAACTGGGGTGGCAGAGTGGGCTAAAGAACTGTGATGGATCAAACCCAGATCTGTTGACTGGGTGTGAGTGTTTGATTGGTTCTGATGCTCCGTCCATCACCACCCCCTTTTGTACCGCTTTGTTCGCCCTAAGTTGGCAGGGTATGCTCAGACGTGAGTCCCTTGCTCACTTTGCCACTGGATTCAAGCAAGCCCGGCTGAAGACGGCTGAAATGCCAGAAACCGGTCCTAGGAAGCTTGTTTCCGGTCCAGGGAATGCATGGCTTGGCAGTTCGGCCTGGACTGTTCCCATGAGGCACAGGGTCAGACTGATTTGCATATGGCCATGTCTGAACTGGGGTGGCAGAGTGGGCTAAAGAACGGTGATGGATCAAACCCAGATCTGTTGACTGGGTGTGAGTGTTTGATTGGTTCTGATGCTCCGTCCATCACCACCACCTTTTGTACCGCTTTATTCGCCATAAGTTGGCAGGGTATGCTCAGACGTGAGTCCCTTCCTCACTTTGCCACTGGATTCAAGCAAGCCTGGCTGAAGACGGCTGAAATGCCAGAAACCGATCCTAGGAAGCTTGTTTCCGGTCCAGGGAAGGCATGGCTTGGCAGGTCGGGCTGGACTGTTGCCATGAGGCACAGGGTCAGACTGATTTGTATATGGCCATGTCTGAACTGGGGTGGCAGAGTGGGCTAAAGAACGGTGATGGATCAAACCCAGATCTGTTGACTGGGTGTGAGTGTTTGATTGGTTCTGATGCTCCGTCCATCACCACCCCCTTTTGTACCGCTTTGTTCGCAATAAGTTGGCAGGGTATGCTCAGACGTGAGTCCCTTGCTCACTTTGCCACTGGATTCAAGCAAGCCCGGCTGAAGACGGCTGAAATGCCAGAAACCGGTCCTAGGAAGCTTGTTTCCGGTTCAGGGAAGGCATGGCTTGGCAGTTCGGGCTGGACTGTTCCCATTAAGCACAGGGTCAGACTGATTTGCATATGGCAATGTCTGAACTGGGGTGGCAGAGTGGGCTAAAGAACGGTGATGGGTCAAACCCAGATCTGTTGACTGGGTGTGAGTGTTTGATTGGTTCTGATGCTCCGTCCATCACCACCCCCTTTTGTACCGCTTTCTTCGCCATAAGTTGGCAGGGTATGCTCAGACGTGAGTCCCTTGCTCACTTTGCCACTGGATTCAAGCAAGTCTGGCTGAAGACGGCTGAAATGCCAGAAATTGGTCCTAGGAAGCTTGTTTCCGGTCCAGGGAATGCATGGCTTGGCAGTTCGGGCTGGACTGTTCCCATGAGGCACAGGGTCAGACTGATTTGCATATGGCCATGTCTGAACTGGGGTGGCAGAGTGGGCTAAAGAACGGTGATGGATCAAACCCAGATCTGTTGACTGGGTGTGAGTGTTTGATTGGTTCTGATGCTCCGTCCATCACCACCCCCTTTTGTACCGCTTTGTTCGCAATAAGTTGGCAGGGTATGCTCAGACGTGAGTCCCTTGCTCACTTTGCCACTGGATTCAAGCAAGCCCGGCTGAAGACAGCTGAAATGCCAGAAACCGGTCCTAGGAAGCTTGTTTCCGGTTCAGGGAAGGCATGGCTTGGCAGTTCGGGCTGGACTGTTCCCATTAAGCACAGGGTCAGACTGATTTGCATATGGCCATGTCTGAACTGGGGTGGCAGAGTGGGCTAAAGAACGGTGATGGATCAAATCCAGATCTGTTGACTGGGTGTGAGTGTTTGATTGGTTCTGATGCTCCATCCATCACCACCCCCTTTTGTACCGCTTTCTTCACCATAAGTTGGCAGGGTATGCTCAGACGTGAGTCCCTTGCTCACTTTGCCACTGGATTCAAGCAAGCCTGGCTGAAGATGGCTGAAATGCCAGAAACTGGTCCTAGGAAGCTTGTTTCCGGTCCAGGGAATGCATGGCTTGGCAGATCGGGCTGGACTGTTCCCATGAGGCACAGGGTCAGACTGATTTGCATATGGCCATGTCTGAACTGGGGTGGCAGAGTGGGCTAAAGAATGGTGATGGATCAAACCCAGATCTGTTGACTGGGTGTGAGTGTTTGATTGGTTCTGATGCTCCGTCCATCACCACCCCCTTTTGTACCGCTTTGTTCGCCCTAAGTTGGCAGGGTATGCTCAGACGTGAGTCCCTTGCTCACTTTGCCACTGGATTCAAGCAAGCCTGGCTGAAGACAGCTGAAATGCCAGAAACCGGTCCTAGGAAGCTTGTTTCCGGTCCAGGGAAGGCATGTCTTGGCAGTTTGGGCTGGACTGTTCCCATGAGGCACAGGGTCAGACTGATTTGCATATGGCCATGTCTGAACTGGGGTGGCAGAGTGGGCTAAAGAACGGTGATGGATCAAACCCAGATCTGTTGACTGGTTGTGAGTGTTTGATTGGTTCTGATGCTCCGTCCATCACCACCCCCTTTGGTACCGCTTTGTTCGCCATAAGTTGGCAGGGTATGCTCAGACGTGAGTCCTTTTCTCACTTTGCCACTGGATTCAAGCAAGCCTGGCTGAAGACGGCTGAAATGCTAGAAACCGGTCCTAGGAAGCTTGTTTCCGGTCCAGGGAAGGCATGGCTTGGCAGTTCGGGCTGGACTGTTCCCATGAGGCACAGGGTCAGACTGATTTGCATATGGCCATGTCTGAACTGGGGTGGCAGAGTGGGCTAAAGAACGGTGATGGATCAAACCCAGATCTGTTGACTGGGTGTGAGTGTTTGATTGGTTCTGATGCTCCGTCCATCACCACCCCCTTTTGTACCGCTTTGTTCGCCATAAGTTGGCAGGGTATGCTCAGACGTGAGTCCCTTGCTCACTTTGCCACTGGATTCAAGCAAGTCTGGCTGAAGATGGCTGAAATGCCAGAAACTGGTCCTAGGAAGCTTGTTTCCGGTCCAGGGAATGCATGGCTTGGCAGATCGGGCTGGACTGTTCCCATGAGGCACAGGGTCAGACTGATTTGCATATGGCCATGTCTGAACTGGGGTGGCAGAGTGGGCTAAAGAACTGTGATGGATCAAACCCAGATCTGTTGACTGGGTGTGAGTGTTTGATTGGTTCTGATGCTCCGTCCATCACCACCCCCTTTTGTACCGCTTTGTTCGCCCTAAGTTGGCAGGGTATGCTCAGACGTGAGTCCCTTGCTCACTTTGCCACTGGATTCAAGCAAGCCTGGCTGAAGACAGCTGAAATGCCAGAAACCGGTCCTAGGAAGCTTGTTTCCGGTCCAGGGAAGGCATGTCTTGGCAGTTCGGGCTGGACTGTTCCCATGAGGCACAGGGTCAGACTGATTTGCATATGGCCATGTCTGAACTGGGGTGGCAGAGTGGGCTAAAGAACCGTGATGGATCAAACCCAGATCTGTTGACTGGGTGTGAGTGTTTGATTGGTTCTGATGCTCCGTCCATCACCACCCCCTTTGGTACCGCTTTGTTCGCCATAAGTTGGCAGGGTATGCTCAGACGTGAGTCCTTTTCTCACTTTGCCACTGGATTCAAGCAAGCCTGGCTGAAGACGGCTGAAATGCTAGAAACCGGTCCTAGGAAGCTTGTTTCCGGTCCAGGGAAGGCATGGCTTGGCAGTTCGGGCTGGACTGTTCCCATGAGGCACAGGGTCAGACTGATTTGCATATGGCCATGTCTGAACTGGGGTGGCAGAGTGGGCTAAAGAACGGTGATGGATCAAACCCAGATCTGTTGACTGGGTGTAAGTGTTTGATTGGTTCTGATGCTCCGTCCATCACCACCCCCTTTTGTACCGCTTTGTTCGCCATAAGTTGGCAGGGTATGCTCAGACGTGAGTCCCTTGCTCACTTTGCCACTGGATTCAAGGAAGCCTGGCTGAAGACGGCTGAAATGCCAGAAACCGGTCCTAGGAAGCTTGTCTCCGGTCCACGGAAGGCATGGCTTGGCAGTTCGGGCTGGACTGTTCCCATGAGGCACAGGGTCAGACTGATTTGCATATGGCCATGTCTGAACTGGGGTGGCAGAGTGGGCTAAAGAATGGTGATGGATCAAACCCAGATCTGTTGACTGGGTGTGAGTGTTTGATTGGTTCTGATGCTCCGTCCATCACCACCCTTTTTTGTACCGCTTTCTTCGCCATAAGTTGGCAGGGTATGCTCAGACGTGAGTCCCTTGCTCACTTTGCCACCGGATTCAAGCAAGCCTGGCTGAAGACGGCTGAAATGCCAGAAACCGGTCCTAGGAAGCTTGTTTCCGGTCCAGGGAAGGCATGGCTTGGCAGTTCGGGCTGGACTGTTCCCATGAGGCACAGGGTCAGACTGATTTGCATACGGCCATGTCTGAACTGGGGTGGCAGAGTGGGCTAAAGAACGGTGATGGATCAAACCCAGATCTGTTGACTGGGTGTGAGTGTTTGATTGGTTGTGATGCTCCGTCCATCACCACCCCCTTTTGTACCGCTTTGTTCGCCATAAGTTGGCAGGGTATGCTCAGATGTGAGTCCCTTGCTCACTTTGCCACTGGATTCAAGCAAGCCTGGCTGAAGATGGCTGAAATGCCAGAAACCGGTCCTAGGAAGCTTGTTTCCGGTCCAGGGAAGGCATGGCTTGGCAGTTCGGGCTGGACTGTTCCCATGAGGCACAGGGTCAGACTGATTTGCATATGGCCATGTCTGAACTGGGGTGGCAGAGTGGGCTAAAGAACGGTGATGGATCAAACCCAGATCTGTTGACTGAGTGTGAGTGTTTGATTGGTTCTGATGCTCCGTCCATCACCACCCCCTTTTGTACCGCTTTGTTCGCCATAAGTTGGCAGGGTATGCTCAGATTTGAGTCCCTTGCTCACTTTGCCACTGGATTCAAGTAAGCCTAGCTGAAGACGGCTGAAATGCCAGAAACCGGTCCTAGGAAGCTTGTCTCCGGTCCAGGGAAGGCATGGCTTGGCAGTTCGGGCTGGACTGTTCCCATGAGGCACAGGGTCAGACTGATTTGCATATGGCCATGTCTGAACTGGGGTGGCAGAGTGGGCTAAAGAACGGTGATGGATCAAACCCAGATCTGTTGACTGGGTGTGAGTGTTTGATTGGTTCTGATGCTCCGTCCATCACCACCCCCTTTTGTACCGCTTTCTTCGCCATAAGTTGGCAGGGTATGCTCAGACGTGAGTCCCTTGCTCACTTTGCCACCGGATTCAAGCAAGCCTGGCTGAAGACGGCTGAAATGCCAGAAACCGGTCCTAGGAAGCTTGTTTCCGGTCCAGGGAAGGCATGGCTTGGCAGTTCGGGCTGGACTGTTCCCATGAGGCACAGGGTCAGACTGATTTGCATACGGCCATGTCTGAACTGGGGTGGCAGAGTGGGCTAAAGAACGGTGATGGATCAAACCCAGATCTGTTGACTGAGTGTGAGTGTTTGATTGGTTGTGATGCTCCGTCCATCACCACCCCCTTTTGTACCGCTTTGTTCGCCATAAGTTGGCAGGGTATGCTCAAACGTGAGTCCCTTGCTCACTTTGCCACTGGATTCAAGCAAGCCTGGCTGAAGATGGCTGAAATGCCAGAAACCGGTCCTAGGAAGCTTGTTTCTGGTCCAGGGAAGGCATGGCTTGGCAGTTCGGGCTGGTCTGTTCCCATAAGGCACAGGGTCAGATTGATTTGCATATGGCCATGTATGAACTGGGGTGGCAGCGTGGGCTAAAGAACGGTGATGGATCAAACCCAGATCTGTTGACTGGGTGTGAGTGTTTGATTGGTTCTGATGCTCCGTCCATCACCACCCCCTTTTGTACCGCTTTGTTCACCCTAAGTTGGCAGGGTATGCTCAGACGTGAGTCCCTTGCTCACTTTGCCACTGGATTCAAGCAAGCCTGGCTGAAGACGGCTGAAATGCCAGAAACCGGTCCTAGGAAGCTTGTTTCCGGTCCAGGGAAGGCATGTCTTGGCAGTTCGGGCTGGACTGTTCCCATGAGGCACAGGGTCAGACTGATTTGCATATGGCCATGTCTGAACTGGGGTGGCAGAGTGGGCTAAACAACGGTGATGGATCAAACCCAGATCTGTTGACTGGGTGTGAGTGTTTGTTTGGTTCTGATGCTCCGTCCATCACCACCCCCTTTTGTACCGCTTTGTTCGCAATAAGTTGGCAGGGTATGCTCAGACGTGAGTCCCTTGCTCACTTTGCCACCAGATTCAAGCAAGCCTGGCTGAAGATGGCTGAAATGCCACAAACCGGTCCTAGGAAGCTTGTTTCCGGTCCAGGGAAGGCATGGCTTGGCAGTTCGGGCTGGACTGTTCCCATGAGGCACAGGGTCAGACTGATTTGCATATGGCCATGTCTGATTACTGGGGTGGCAGAGTGGGCTAAAGAACGGTGATGGATCAAACCCAGATCTGTTGAATGGGTGTGAGTGTTTGATTGGTTCTGATGCTCCGTCCATCACCACCCCATTTTGTACCGCTTTGTTCGCCATAAGTTGGCAGGGTATGCTCATACGTGAGTCCCTTGCTCACTTTGCCACTGGATTCAAGCAAGCCTGGCTGAAGAGGGCTGAAATGCCAGAAACCGGTACTAGGAAGCTTGTTTCCGGTCCAGGGAAGGCATGGCTTGGCAGTTCGGGCTGGTCTGTTCCCATGAGGCACAGGGTCAGACTGATTTGCATATGGCCATGTCTGATCTGGGGTGGCAGAGTGGGCTAAAGAACGGTGATGGATCAAACCCAGATCTGTTGACTGGGTGTGAGTGTTTGATTGGTTCTGATGCTCCGTCCATCACCACCCCCTTTTGTACCGCTTTGTTTGCCATAAGTTGGCAGGGTATGCTCAGACGTGAGTCCCTTGCTCACTTTGCCACTGGATTCAAGCAAGCCTGGCTGAAGATGGCTGAAATGCCAGAAACCGGTCCTAGGAAGCTTGTTTCCGGTCCAGGAAAGGCATGGCTTGGCAGTTCGGGCTGGACTGTTCCCATGAGGCACAGGTTCAGACTGATTTGCATATGGCCATGTCTGAACTGGGGTGGCAGCGTGGGCTAAAGAACGGTGATGGATCAAACCCAGATCTGTTGACTGGGTGTGAGTGTTTGATTGGTTCTGATGCTCCGTCCATCACCACCCCCTTTTGTACCGCTTTGTTCGCCCTAAGTTGGCAGGGTAGGCTCAGATGTGAGTCCCTTGCTCACTTTGCCACTGGATTCAAGCAAGCCTGGCTGAAGACGGCTAAAATGCCAGAAACAGGTCCTAGGAAGCTTGTTTCCGGTCCAGGGAAGGCATGTCTTGGCAGTTCGGGCTGGACTGTTCCCATGAGGCACAGGGTCAGACTGATTTGCATATGGCCATGTCTGAACTGGGGTGGCAGAGTGGGCTAAAGAACGGTGATGGATCAAACCCAGATCTGTTGACTGGGTGTGAGTGTTTGATTGGTTCTGATGCTCCGTCCATCACCACCCCCTTTTGTACCGCTTTGTTCGCCATAAGTTGGCAGGGTATGCTCAGACGTGAGTCCCTTGCTCACTTTGCCACCGGATTCAAGCAAGCCTGGCTGAAGACGGCTGAAATGCCAGAAACCGGTACTAGGAAGCATGTTTCCGGTCCAGGGAAGGCATGGCTTGGCAGTTCGGGCTGGTCTGTTCCCATGAGGCACAGGGTCAGACTGATTTGCATATGGCCATGTCTGATCTGGGGTGGCAGAGTGGGCTAAAGAACGGTGATGGATCAAACCCAGATCTGTTGACTGGGTGTGAGTGATTGATTGGTTCTGATGCTCCGTCCATCACCACCCCCTTTTGTACCGCTTTGTTCGCCATAAGTTGGCAGGGTATGCTCAGACGTGAGTCCCTTGCTCACTTTGCCACTGGATTCAAGCAAGCCTTGCTGAAGACGGCTGAAATGCCAGAAACCAGTCCTAGGAAGCTTGTTTCCGGTCCAGGGAAGGCATGGCTTGGCAGTTCGGGCTGGTCTGTTCCCATGAGGCACAGGGTCAGACTGATTTGCATATGGCCATGTCTGAACTAGGGTGGCAGAGTGGGCTAAAGAACGGTGATGGATCAAACTTAGATCTGTTGACTGGGTGTGAGTGTTTGATTGGTTCTGATGCTCAATCCATCACCACCCCCTTTTGTACCGCTTTGTTCGCCATAAGTTGGTAGGGTATGCTCAGACATGAGTCCCTTGCTCACTTTGCCACTGGATTCAAGCAAGCCTGGCTGAAGACGGCTGAAATGCCAGAAACCGGTCCTAGGAAGCTTGTTTCCGGTCCAGGGAAGGCATGGCTTGGCAGTTCGGGCTGGACTGTTCCCATGAGGCACAGGGTCAGACTGATTTGCATATGGCCATGTCTGAACTGGGGTGGCAGCGTGGGCTAAAGAACGGTGATGGATCAAACCCAGATCTGTTGACTGGATGTGAGTGTTTTATTGGTTCTGATGCTCCGTCCATCACCACCCCCTTTTGTACCGCTTTGTTCGCAATAAGTTGGCAGGGTATGCTCAGACGTGAGTCCCTTGCTCACTTTGCCACTGGATTCAAGCAAGCCCGGCTGAAGACGGCTGAAATGCCAGAAACCGGTCCTAGGAAGCTTGTTTCCGGTTCAGGGAAGGCATGGCTTGGCAGTTCGGGCTGGACTGTTACCATGAGGCACAGGGTCAGACTGATTTGCATATGGCCATGTCTGAACTGGGGTGGCAGAGTGGGCTAAAGAACAGTGATGGATCAAACCCAGATCTGTTGACTGGGTGTGAGTGTTTGATTGGTTCTGATGCTCCGTCCATCACCACCCCCTTTTGTACCGCTTTGTTCGCCATAAGTTTGCTGGGTATGCTCAGACGTGAGTCCCTTGCTCACTTTGCCACTGGATTCAAGCAAGCCTGGCTGAAGACGGCTGAAATGCCAGAAACCGCTCCTAGGAAGCTTGTTTCCGGTCCAGGGAAGGCATGGCTTGGCAGTTCGGGCTAGTCTGTTACCATGAGGCACAGGGTCAGACTCATTTGCATATGGCCATGTCTGAACTGGAGTGGCAGAGTGGGCTAAAGAACGGTGATGGATCAAACCCAGATCTGTTGACTGGGTGTGAGTGTTTGATTGGTTCTGATGCTCTGTCCATCACCACCCCCTTTTGTACCGCTTTGTTCGCCATCAGTTGGCAGGGTATGCTCAGACTTGAGTCCCTTGCTCACTTTGCCACTGGATTCAAGCAAGCCCGGCAGAAGACGGCTGAAATGCCAGAAACCGGTCCTAGGAAGCTTGTTTCCGGTCCAGGGAAGGCATGGCTTGGCAGTTCGGGCTAGTCTGTTACCATGAGGCACAGGGTCAGACTGATTTGCATATGGCCATGTCTGAACAGGGGTGGCAGAGTGGGCTAAAGAACGGTGATGGATCAAACCCAGATCTGTTGACTGGGTGTGAGTGTTTGATTGGTTCTGATGCTCCGTCCATCACCACCCCCTTTTGTACCGCTTTATTCGCCATAAGTTGGCAGGGTATGCTCAGACGTGAGTCCCTTCCTCACTTTGCCACTGGATTCAAGCAAGCCTGGCTGAAGACGGCTGAAATGCCAGAAACCGATCCTAGGAAGCTTGTTTCTGGTCCAGGGAAGGCATGGCTTGGCAGGTCGGGCTGGACTGTTGCCATGAGGCACAGGGTCAGACTGATTTGCATATGGCCATGTCTGAACTGGGGTGGCAGAGTGGGCTAAAGAACGGTGATGGATCAAACCCAGATCTGTTGACTGGGTGTGAGTGTTTGATTGGTTCTGATGCTCCGTCCATCACCACCCCCTTTTGTACCGCTTTGTTCGCAATAAGTTGGCAGGGTATGCTCAGACGTGAGTCCCTTGCTCACTTTGCCACTGGATTCAAGCAAGCCCGGCAGAAGACGGCTGAAATGCCAGAAACCGGTCCTAGGAAGCTTGTTTCCGGTTCAGGGAAGGCATGGCTTGGCAGTTCGGGCTGGACTGTTCCCATTAAGCACAGGGTCAGACTGATTTGCATATGGCCATGTCTGAACTGGGGTGGCAGAGTGGGCTAAAGAACGGTGATGGATCAAACCCAGATCTGTTCACTGGGTGTGAGTGTTTGATTGGTTCTGATGCTCCGTCCATCACCACCCCCTTTTGTACCGCTTTCTTCGCCATAAGTTGGCAGGGTATGCTCAGACGTGAGTCCCTTGCTCACTTTGCCACTGGATTCAAGCAAGTCTGGCTGAAGACGGCTGAAATGCCAGAAACTGGTCCTAGGAAGCTTGTTTCCGGTCCAGGGAATGCATGGCTTGGCAGTTCGGCCTGGACTGTTCCCATGAGGCACAGGGTCAGACTGATTTGCATATGGCCATGTCTGAACTGGGGTGGCAGAGTGGGCTAAAGAACGGTGATGGATCAAACCCAGATCTGTTGACTGGGTGTGAGTGTTTGATTGGTTCTGATGCTCCGTCCATCACCACCCCCTTTTGTACCGCTTTGTTTGCCATAAGTTGGCAGGGTATGCTCAGACGTGAGTCCCTTGCTCACTTTGCCACTGGATTCAAGCAAGCCTGGCTGAAGACGGCTGAAATGCCAGAAACCGATCCTAGGAAGCTTGTTTCCGGTCCAGGGAAGGCATGGCTTGGCAGTTCGGGCTGGACTGTTCCCATGAGGCACAGGGTCAGACTGATTTGCATATGGCCATGTCTGAACTGGGGTGGCAGAGTGGGCTAAAGAACGGTGATGGATCAAACCCAGATCTGTTGACTGGGTGTGAGTGTTTGATTGGTTCTGATGCTCCGTCCATCACCACCCCCTTTTGTACCGCTTTGTTCGCAATAAGTTGGCAGGGTATGCTCAGACGTGAGTCCCTTGCTCACTTTGCCACTGGATTCAAGCAAGCCCGGCTGAAGACGGCTGAAATGCCAGAAACCGGTCCTAGGAAGCTTGTTTCCGGTTCAGGGAAGGCATGGCTTGGCAGTTCGGGCTGGACTGTTGCCATTAAGCACAGGGTCAGACTGATTTGCATATGGCCATGTCTGAACTGGGGTGGCAGAGTGGGCTAAAGAACGGTGATGGATCAAACCCAGATCTGTTGACTGGGTGTGAGTGTTTGATTGGTTCTGATGCTCCGTCCATCACCACCCCCTTTTGTACCGCTTTCTTCGCCATAAGTTGGCAGGGTATGCTCAGACGTGAGTCCCTTGATCACTTTGCCACTGGATTCAAGCAAGTCTGGCTGAAGACGGCTGAAATGCCAGAAACTGGTCCTAGGAAGCTTGTTTCCGGTCCAGGGAATGCATGGCTTGGCAGTTCGGGCTGGACTGTTCCCATGAGGCACAGGGTCAGACTGATTTGCATATGGCCATGTCTGAACTGGGGTGGCAGAGTGGGCTAAAGAACGGTGATGGATCAAACCCAGATCTGTTGACTGGGTGTGAGTGTTTGATTGGTTCTGATGCTCCGTCCATCACCACCCCCTTTTGTACCGCTTTCTTCGCCATAAGTTGGCAGGGTATGCTCAGACGTGAGTCCCTTGCTCACTTTGCCACTGGATTCAAGCAAGTCTGGCTGAAGACGGCTGAAATGCCAGAAACTGGTCCTAGGAAGCTTGTTTCCGGTCCAGGGAATGCATGGCTTGGCAGTTCGGCCTGGACTGTTCCCATGAGGCACAGGGTCAGACTGATTTGCATATGGCCATGTCTGAACTGGGGTGGCAGAGTGGGCTAAAGAACGGTGATGGATCAAACCCAGATCTGTTGACTGGGTGTGAGTGTTTGATTGGTTCTGATGCTCCGTCCATCACCACCCCCTTTTGTACCGCTTTGTTTGCCATAAGTTGGCAGGGTATGCTCAGACGTGAGTCCCTTGCTCACTTTGCCACTGGATTCAAGCAAGCCTGGCTGAAGACGGCTGAAATGCCAGAAACCGGTCCTAGGAAGCTTGTTTCCGGTCCAGGGAAGGCATGGCTTGGCAGTTCGGGCTGGACTGTTCCCATGAGGCACAGGGTCAGACTGATTTGCATATGGCCATGTCTGAACTGGGGTGGCAGAGTGGGCTAAAGAACGGTGATGGATCAAACCCAGATCTGTTGACTGGGTGTGAGTGTTTGATTGGTTCTGATGCTCCGTCCATCACCACCCCCTTTTGTACCGCTTTGTTCGCAATAAGTTGGCAGGGTATGCTCAGACGTGAGTCCCTTGCTCACTTTGCCACTGGATTCAAGCAAGCCCGGCTGAAGACGGCTGAAATGCCAGAAACCGGTCCTAGGAAGCTTGTTTCCGGTTCAGGGAAGGCATGGCTTGGCAGTTCGGGCTGGACTGTTCCCATTAAGCACAGGGTCAGACTGATTTGCATATGGCCATGTCTGAACTGGGGTGGCAGAGTGGGCTAAAGAACGGTGATGGATCAAACCCAGATCTGTTGACTGGGTGTGAGTGTTTGATTGGTTCTGATGCTCCGTCCATCACCAACCCCTTTTGTACCGCTTTGTTCGCCCTAAGTTGGCAGGGTATGCTCAGACGTGAGTCCCTTGCTCACTTTGCCACTGGATTCAAGCAAGTCTGGCTGAAGACGGCTGAAATGCCAGAAACTGGTCCTAGGAAGCTTGTTTCCGGTCCAGGGAATGCATGGCTTGGCAGTTCGGCCTGGACTGTTCCCATGAGGCACAGGGTCAGACTGATTTGCATATGGCCATGTCTGAACTGGGGTGGCAGAGTGGGCTAAAGAACGGTGATGGATCAAACCCAGATCTGTTGACTGGGTGTGAGTGTTTGATTGGTTCTGATGCTCCGTCCATCACCACCCCCTTTTGTACCGCTTTGTTTGCCATAAGTTGGCAGGGTATGCTCAGACGTGAGTCCCTTGCTCACTTTGCCACTGGATTCAAGCAAGCCTGGCTGAAGACGGCTGAAATGCCAGAAACCGGTCCTAGGAAGCTTGTTTCCGGTCCAGGGAAGGCATGGCTTGGCAGTTCGGGCTGGACTGTTCCCATGAGGCACAGGGTCAGACTGATTTGCATATGGCCATGTCTGAACTGGGGTGGCAGAGTGGGCTAAAGAACGGTGATGGATCAAACCCAGATCTGTTGACTGGGTGTGAGTGTTTGATTGGTTCTGATGCTCCGTCCATCACCACCCCCTTTTGTACCGCTTTGTTCGCAATAAGTTGGCAGGGTATGCTCAGACGTGAGTCCCTTGCTCACTTTGCCACTGGATTCAAGCAAGCCCGGCTGAAGACGGCTGAAATGCCAGAAACCGGTCCTAGGAAGCTTGTTTCCGGTTCAGGGAAGGCATGGCTTGGCAGTTCGGGCTGGACTGTTCCCATTAAGCACAGGGTCAGACTGATTTGCATATGGCCATGTCTGAACTGGGGTGGCAGAGTGGGCTAAAGAACGGTGATGGATCAAACCCAGATCTGTTGACTGGGTGTGAGTGTTTGATTGGTTCTGATGCTCCGTCCATCACCACCCCCTTTTGTACCGCTTTCTTCGCCATAAGTTGGCAGGGTATGCTCAGACGTGAGTCCCTTGCTCACTTTGCCACTGGATTCAAGCAAGTCTGGCTGAAGACGGCTGAAATGCCAGAAACTGGTCCTAGGAAGCTTGTTTCCGGTCCAGGGAATGCATGGCTTGGCAGTTCGGGCTGGACTGTTCCCATGAGGCACAGGGTCAGACTGATTTGCATATGGCCATGTCTGAACTGGGGTGGCAGAGTGGGCTAAAGAACGGTGATGGATCAAACCCAGATCTGTTGACTGGGTGTGAGTGTTTGATTGGTTCTGATGCTCCGTCCATCACCACCCCCTTTTGTACCGCTTTGTTTGCCATAAGTTGGCAGGGTATGCTCAGACGTGAGTCCCTTGCTCACTTTGCCACTGGATTCAAGCAAGCCTGGCTGAAGACGGCTGAAATGCCAGAAACCGGTCCTAGGAAGCTTGTTTCCGGTCCAGGGAAGGCATGGCTTGGCAGTTCGGGCTGGACTGTTCCCATGAGGCACAGGGTCAGACTGATTTGCATATGGCCATGTCTGAACTGGGGTGGCAGAGTGGGCTAAAGAACGGTGATGGATCAAACCCAGATCTGTTGACTGGGTGTGAGTGTTTGATTGGTTCTGATGCTCCGTCCATCACCACCCCCTTTTGTACCGCTTTGTTCGCCATAAGTTAGCAGGGTATGCTCAGACGTGAGTCCCTTGCTGACTTTGCCACTGGATTCAAGCAAGCCTGGCTGAAGACGGCTGAAATGCCAGAAACCGGTCCTAGGAAGCTTGTTTCCGGTCCAGGGAAGGCATGGCTTGGCAGTTCGGGCTGGACTGTTCCCATGAGGCACAGGGTCAGACTGATTTGCATATGGCCATGTCTGAACTGGGGTGGCAGAGTGGGCTAAAGAACGGTGATGGATCAAACCCAGATCTGTTGACTGGGTGTGAGTGTTTGATTGGTTCTGATGCTCTGTCCATCACCACCCCCTTTTGTACCGCTTTATTCACCATAAGTTGGCAGGGTATGCTCAGACGTGAGTCCCTTGCTCACTTTGCCACTGGATTCAAGCAAGCCTGGCTGAAGACGGCTGAAATGCCAGAAACCGATCCTAGGAAGCTTGTTTCCGTTCCAGGGAAGGCATGGCTTGGCAGTTCGGGCTGGACTGTTGCCATGAGGCACACGGTCAGACTGATTTCCATGTGGCCATGTCTGAACTGGGGTGGCAGAGTGGGCTAAAGAACGGTGATGGATCAAACCCAGATCTGTTGACTGGGTGTGAGTGTTTGATTGGTTCTGATGCTCCGTCCATCACCACCCCCTTTTGTACCGCTTTGTTCGCAATAAGTTGGCAGGGTATGCTCAGACGTGAGTCCCTTGCTCACTTTGCCACTGGATTCAAGCAAGCCCGGCTGAAGACGGCTGAAATGCCAGAAACCGGTCCTAGGAAGCTTGTTTCCGGTTCAGGGAAGGCATGGCTTGGCAGTTCGGGCTGGACTGTTCCCATGAGGCACAGGGTCAGACTGATTTGCATATGGCCATGTTTGAACTGGGGTGGCAGAGTGGGCTAAAGAACGGTGATGGATCAAACCCAGATCTGTTGACTGGGTGTGAGTGTTTGACTGGTTCTGATGCTCCGTCCATCACCACCCCCTTTTGTACCGCTTTGTTCGCCATAAGTTAGCAGGGTATGCTCAGACGTGAGTCCCTTGCTGACTTTGCCACTGGATTCAAGCAAGCCTGGCTGAAGACGGCTGAAATGCCAGAAACCGGTCCTAGGAAGCTTGTTTCCGGTCCAGGGAAGGCATGGCTTGGCAGATCGGGCTGGACTGTTCCCATGAGGCACAGGGTCAGACTGATTTGCATATGGCCATGTCTGAACTGGGGTGACAGAGTGGGCTAAAGAACGGTGATGGATGAAACCCAGATTTGTTGACTGGGTGTGAGTGTTTGATTGGTTCTGATGCTCCGTCCATCACCACCCCCTTTTGTACCGCTTTGTTCACCATAAGTTGGCAGGGTATGCTCAGACGTGAGTCCCTTGCTCACTTTGACACTGGTTTCAAGCAAGCCTGGCTGAAGACAGCTGAAATGCCAGAAACCGGTCCTAGGAAGCTTGTTTCCGGTCCAGGGAAGGCATGTCTTGGCAGTTCGGGCTGGACTGTTCCCATGAGGCACAGGGTCAGACTGATTTGCATATGGCAATGTCTGAACTGGGGTGGCCGAGTGGGCTAAAGAACGGTGATGGATCAAACCCAGATCTGTTGACTGGGTGTGAGTGTTTGATTGGTTCTGATGCTCCGTCCATCACCACCCCCTTTGGTACCGCTTTGTTCGCCATAAGTTGGCAGGGTATGCTCAGACGTGAGTCCCTTTATCACTTTGCCACTGGATTCAAGCAAGCCTGGCTGAAGACGGCTGAAATGCTAGAAACCGGTCCTAGGAAGCTTGTTTCCGGTCCAGGGAAGGCATGGCTTGGCAGTTCGGGCTGGACTGTTCCCATGAGGCACAGGGTCAGACTGATTTGCATATGGCCATGTCTGAACTGGGGTGGCAGAGTGGGCTAAAGAACGGTGATGGATCAAACCCAGATCTGTTGACTGGGTGTGAGTGTTTGATTGGTTCTGACGCTCCGTCCATCACCACCCCTTTTGTACCGCTTTGTTTGCCATAAGTTGGCAGGGTATGCTCAGACGTGAGTCCCTTGCTCACTTCACCACTGGATTCAAGCAAGCCTGCCTGAAGACGGCTGAAATGCTAGAAACCGGTCCTAGGAAGCTTGTTTCCGGTCCAGGGAAGGCATGGCTTGGCAGTTCGGGCTGGACTGTTCCCATAAGGCACAGGGTCAGACTGATTTGCATATGGCCATGTCTGAACTGGGGTGGCAGCGTGGGCTAAAGAACGGTGATGGATCAAACCCAGATCTGTTGACTGGGTGTGAGTGTTTGATTGGTTCTGATGCTCCGTCCATCACCACCCCCTTTTGTACCGCTTTGTTCGCCCTAAGTTGGCAGGGTATGCTCAGACGTGAGTCCCTTGCTCACTTTGCCACTGGATTCAAGCAAGCCTGGCTGAAGACAGCTGAAATGCCAGAAACCGGTCCTAGGAAGCTTGTTTCCGGTCCAGGGAAGGCATGTCTTGGCAGTTCGGGCTGGACTGTTCCCATGAGGCACAGGGTCAGACTGATTTGCATATGGCCATGTCTGAACTGGGGTGGCAGAGTGGGCTAAAGAACGGTGATGGATCAAACCCAGATCTGTTGACTGGGTGTGAGAGTTTGATTGGTTCTGATGCTCCGTCCATCACCACCCCCTTTGGTACCGCTTTGTTCGCCATAAGTTGGCATTGTATGCTCAGACGTGAGTCCTTTTCTCACTTTGCCACTGGATTCAAGCAAGCCTGGCTGAAGACGGCTGAAATGCTAGAAACCGGTCCTAGGAAGCTTGTTTCCGGTCCAGGGAAGGCATGGCTTGGCAGTTCGGGCTGGATTGTTCCCATAAGGCACAGGGTCAGACTGATTTGCATATGGCCATGTCTGAACTGGGGTGGCAGCGTGGGCTAAAGAACGGTGATGGATCAAACCCAGATCTGTTGACTGGGTGTGAGTGTTTGATTGGTTCTGATGCTCCGTCCATCACCACCCCCTTTTGTACCGCTTTGTTCGCCCTAAGTTGGCAGGGTATGCTCAGACGTGAGTCCCTTGCTCACTTTGCCACTGGATTCAAGCAAGCCTGGCTGAAGACAGCTGAAATGCCAGAAACCGGTCCTAGGAAGCTTGTTTCCAGTCCAGGGAAGGCATGTCTTGGCAGTTCGGGCTGGACTGTTCCCATGAGGCACAGGGTCAGACTGATTTGCATATGGCCATGTCTGAACTGGGGTGGCAGAGTGGGCTAAAGAACGGTGATGGATCAAACCCAGATCTGTTGACTGGGTGTGAGAGTTTGATTGGTTCTGATGCTCCGTCCATCACCACCCCCTTTGGTACCGCTTTGTTCGCCATAAGTTGGCATGGTATGCTCAGACGTGAGTCCTTTTCTCACTTTGCCACTGGATTCAAGCAAGCCTGGCTGAAGACGGCTGAAATGCTAGAAACCGGTCCTAGGAAGCTTGTTTCCGGTCCAGGGAAGGCATGGCTTGGCAGTTCGGGCTGGACTGTTCCCATGAGGCACAGGGTCAGACTGATTTGCATATGGCCATGTCTGAACTGGGGTGGCAGAGTGGGCTAAAGAACGGTGATGGATCAAACCCAGATCTGTTGACTGGGTGTGAGTGTTTGATTGGTTCTGATGCTCCGTCCATCACCACCCCCTTTTGTACCGCTTTGTTCGCCATAAGTTGGCAGGGTATGCTCAGACGTGAGTCCCTTGCTCACTTTGCCACTGGATTCAAGGAAGCCTGGCTGAAGATGGCTGAAATGCCAGAAACCGGTCCTAGGAAGCTTGTCTCCGGTCCACGGAAGGCATGGCTTGGCAGTTCGGGCTAGTCTGTTACCATGAGGCACAGGGTCAGACTGATTTGCATATGGCCATGTCTGAACTGGGGTGGCAGAGTGGGCTAAAGAACGGTGATGGATCAAACCCAGATCTGTTGACTGGGTGTGAGTGTTTGATTGGTTCTGATGCTCCGTCCATCACCACCCCCTTTTGTACCGCTTTCTTCGCCATAAGTTGGCAGGGTATGCTCAGACGTGAGTCCCTTGCTCACTTTGCCACCGGATTCAAGCAAGCCTGGCTGAAGACGGCTGAAATGCCAGAAACCGGTCCTAGGAAGCTTGTTTCCGGTCCAGGGAAAGCATGGCTTGGCAGTTCGGGCTGGACTGTTCCCATGAGGCACAGGGTCAGACTGATTTGCATACGGCCATGTCTGAACTGGGGTGGCAGAGTGGGCTAAAGAACGGTGATGGATCAAACCCAGATCTGTTGACTGGGTGTGAGTGTTTTATTGGTTGTGATGCTCCGTCCATCACCACCCCCTTTTGTACCGCTTTGTTCGCCATAAGTTGGCAGGGTATGCTCAGACGTGAGTCCCTTGCTCACTTTGCCACTAGATTCAAGCAAGCCTGGCTGAAGATGGCTGAAATGCCAGAAACCGGTCCTAGGAAGCTTGTTTCCGGTCCAGGGAAGGCATGGCTTGGCAGTTCGGGCTGGACTGTTCCCATGAGGCACAGGGTCAGACTGATTTGCATATGGCCATGTATGAACTGGGGTGGCAGCGTGGACTAAAGAACGGTGATGGATCAAACCCAGATCTGTTGACTGGGTGTGAGTGTTTGATTGGTTCTGATGCTCCGTCCATCACCACCCCCTTTTGTACCGCTTTGTTCACCCTAAGTTGGCAGGGTATGCTCAGACGTGAGTGCCTTGCTCACTTTGCCACTGGATTCAAGCAAGCCTGGCTGAAGACGGCTGAAATGCCAGAAACCGGTCCTAGGAAGCTTGTTTCCGGTCCAGGGAAGGCATGTCTTGGCAGTTCGGGCTGGACTGTTCCCATGAGGCACAGGGTCAGACTGATTTGCATATGGCCATGTCTGAAATGGGGTGGCAGAGTGGGCTAAAGAACGGTGATGGATCAAACCCAGATCTGTTGACTGGGTGTGAGTGTTTGATTGGTTCTGATGCTCCGTCCATCACCACCCCCTTTTGTACCGCTTTGTTTGCCATAAGTTGGCAGGGTATGCTCAGACGTGAGTCCCTTGCTCACTTTGCCACTGGATTCAAGCAAGCCTAGCTGAAGACGGCTGAAATGCCAGAAACCGGTCCTAGGAAGCTTGTTTCCGGTCCAGGGAAGGCATGGCTTGGCAGTTCGGGCTGGACTGTTCCCATGAGGCACAGGGTCAGACTGATTTGCATATGGCCATGTCTGAACTGGGGTGGCAGAGTGGGCTAAAGAACGGTGATGGATCAAACCCAGATCTGTTGACTGGGTGTGAGTGTTTGATTGGTTTTGATGCTCCGTCCATCACCACCCCCTTTTGTACCGCTTTGTTCGCAATAAGTTGGCAGGGTATGCTCAGACGTGAGTCCCTTGCTCACTTTGCCACTGGATTCAAGCAAGCCCGGCAGAAGATGGCTGAAATGCCAGAAACCGGTCCTAGGAAGCTTGTTTCCGGTTCAGGGAAGGCATGGCTTGGCAGTTCGGGCTGGACTGTTCCCATTAAGCACAGGGTTAGACTGATTTGCATATGGCCATGTCTGAACTGGGGTGGCAGAGTGGGCTAAAGAACGGTGATGGATCAAACCCAGATCTGTTGACTGGGTGTGAGTGTTTGATTGGTTCTGATGCTCCGTCCATCACCACCCCCTTTTGTACCGCTTTCTTCGCCATAAGTTGGCAGGGTATGCTCAGACGTGAGTCCCTTGCTGACTTTGCCACTGGATTCAAGCAAGTCTGGCTGAAGACGGCTGAAATGCCAGAAACTGGTCCTAGGAAGCTTGTTTCCGGTCCAGGGAATGCATGGCTTGGCAGTTCGGGCTGGACTGTTCCCATGAGGCACAGGGTCAGACTGATTTGCATATGGCCATGTCTGAACTGGGGTGGCAGAGTGGGCTAAAGAACGGTGATGGATCAAACCCAGATCTGTTGACTGGGTGTGAGTGTTTGATTGGTTCTGATGCTCCGTCCATCACCACCCCCTTTTGTACCGCTTTGTTTGCCATAAGGTGGCAGGGTATGCTCAGACGTGAGTCCCTTGCTCACTTTGCCACTGGATTCAAGCAAGCCTGGCTGAAGACGGCTGAAATGCCAGAAACCGGTCCTAGGAAGCTTGTTTCCGGTCCAGGGAAGGCATGGCTTGGCAGTTCGGGCTGGACTGTTCCCATGAGGCACAGGGTCAGACTGATTTGCATATGGCCATGTCTGAACTGGGGTGGCAGAGTGGGCTAAAGAACGGTGATGGATCAAACCCAGATCTGTTGACTGGGTGTGAGTGTTTGATTGGTTTTGATGCTCTGTCCATCACCACCCCCTTTTGTATCGCTTTGTTCGCCATCAGTTGGCAGGGTATGCTCAGACTTGAGTCCCTTGCTCACTTTGCCACTGGATTCAAGCAAGCCTGGCTGAAGACGGCTGAAATGCCAGAAACCGGTCCTAGGAAGCTTGTTTCCGGTCCAGGGAAGGCATGGCTTGGCAGTTCGGGCTGGACTGTTCCCATGAGGCACAGGGTCAGACTGATTTGCACATGGCCATGTCTGAACTGGGGTGGCAGAGTGGGCTAAAGAACGGTGATGGATCAAACCCAGATCTGTTGACTGGGTGCGAGTGTTTGATTGGTTCTGATGCTCTGTCCATCACCACCCCCTTTTGTACCGCTTTATTCACCATAAGTTGGCAGGGTATGCTCAGACGTGAGTCCCTTGCTCACTTTGCCACTGGATTCAAGCAAGCCTGGCTGAAGACGGCTGAAATGCCAGAAACCGATCCTAGGAAGCTTGTTTCCGTTCCAGGGAAGGCATGGCTTGGCAGTTCGGGCTGGACTGTTGCCATGAAGCACACGGTCAGACTGATTTGCATGTGGCCATGTCTGAACTGGGGTGGCAGAGTGGGCTAAAGAACGGTGATGGATCAAACCCAGATCTGTTGACTGGGTGTGAGTGTTTGATTGGTTCTGATGCTCCGTCCATCACCACCCCCTTTTGTACCGCTTTGTTCGCAATAAGTTGGCAGGGTATGCTCAGACGTGAGTCCCTTGCTCACTTTGCCACTGGATTCAAGCAAGCTCGGCTGAAGACGGCTGAAATGCCAGAAACCGGTCCTAGGAAGCTTGTTTCCGGTTCAGGGAAGGCATGGCTTGGCAGTTCGGGCTGGACTGTTCCCATGAGGCACAGGGTCAGACTGATTTGCATATGGCCATGTCTGAACTGGGGTGGCAGAGTGGGCTAAAGAACGGTGATGGATCAAACCCAGATCTGTTGACTGGGTGTGAGTGTTTGACTGGTTCTGATGCTCCGTCCATCACCACCCCCTTTTGTACCGCTTTGTTCGCCATAAGTTAGCAGGGTATGCTCAGACGTGAGTCCCTTGCTGACTTTGCCACTGGATTCAAGCAAGCCTGGCTGAAAACGGCTGAAATGCCAGAAACCGGTCCTAGGAAGCTTGTTTCTGGTCCAGGGAAGGCATGGCTTGGCAGATCGGGCTGGACTGTTCCCATGAGGCACAGGGTCAGACTGATTTGCATACGGCCATGTCTGAACTGGGGTGACAGAGTGGGCTAAAGAACGGTGATGGATGAAACCCAGATCTGTTGACTGGGTGTGAGTGTTTGATTGGTTCTGATGCTCCGTCCATCACCACCCCCTTTTGTACCGCTTTGTTCACCATAAGTTGGCAGGGTATGCTCAGACGTGAGTCCCTTGCTCACTTTGACACTGGATTCAAGCAAGCCTGGCTGAAGACAGCTGAAATGCCAGAAACCGGTCCTAGGAAGCTTGTTTCCGGTCCAGGGAAGGCATGTCTTGGCAGTTCGGGCTGGACTGTTCCCATGAGGCACAGGGTCAGACTGATTTGCATATGGCCATGTCTGAACTGGGGTGGCAGAGTGGGCTAAAGAACGGTGATGGATCAAACCCAGATCTGTTGACTGGGTGTGAGTGTTTGATTGGTTCTGATGCTCCGTCCATCACCACCCTCTTTGGTACCGCTTTGTTCGCCATAAGTTGGCAGGGTATGCTCAGACGTGAGTCCCTTTCTCACTTTGCCACTGGATTCAAGCAAGCCTGGCTGAAGACGGCTGAAATGCTAGAAACCGGTCCTAGGAAGCTTGTTTCCGGTCCAGGGAAGGCATGGCTTGGCAGTTCGGGCTGGACTGTTCCCATGAGGCACAGGGTCAGACTGATTTGCATATGGCCATGTCTGAACTGGGGTGGCAGAGTGGGCTAAAGAACGGTGATGGATCAAACCCAGATCTGTTGACTGGGTGTGAGTGTTTGATTGGTTCTGATGCTCCGTCCATCATCACCCCTTTTGTACCGCTTTGTTTGCCATAAGTTGGCAGGGTATGCTCAGACGTGAGTCCCTTGCTCACTTTGCCACCGGATTCAAGCAAGCCTGGCTGAAGACGGCTGAAATGCCAGAAACCGGTCCTAGGAAGCTTGTTTCCGGTCCAGGGAAGGCATGGCTTGGCAGTTCGGGCTGGACTGTTCCCATGAGGCACAGGGTCAGACTGATTTGCATACGGCCATGTCTGAACTGGGGTGGCAGAGTGGGCTAAAGAACGGTGATGGATCAAACCCAGATCTGTTGACTGGGTGTGAGTGTTTTATTGGTTGTGATGCTCCGTCCATCACCACCCCCTTTTGAACCGCTTTGTTCGCCATAAGTTGGCAGGGTATGCTCAGACGTGAGTCCCTTGCTCACTTTGCCACTGGATTCAAGCAAGCCTGGCTGAAGATGGCTGAAATGCCAGAAACCGGTCCTAGGAAGCTTGTTTCCGGTCCAGGGAAGGCATGGCTTGGCAGTACGGGCTGGACTGTTCCCATGAGGCACAGGCTCAGACTGATTTGCATATGGCCATGTATGAACTGGGGTGGCAGCGTGGACTAAAGAACGGTGATGGATCAAACCCAGATCTGTTGACTGTGTGTGAGTGTTTGATTGGTTCTGATGCTCCGTCCATCACCACCCCCTTTTGTACCGCTTTGTTCACCCTAAGTTGGCAGGGTATGCTCAGACGTGAGTCCCTTGCTCACTTTGCCACTGGATTCAAGCAAGCCTGGCTGAAGACGGCTGAAATGCCAGAAACCGGTCCTAGGAAGCTTGTTTCCGGTCCAGGGAAGGCATGTCTTGGCAGTTCGGGCTGGACTGTTCCCATGAGGCACAGGGTCAGACAGATTTGCATATGGCCATGTCTGAACTGGGGTGGCAGAGTGGGCTAAAGAACGGTGATGGATCAAACCCAGATCTGTTGACTGGGTGTGAGTGTTTGATTGGTTCTGATGCTCCGTCCATCACCACCCCCTTTTGTACCGCTATGTTCGCCATAAGTTGGCAGGGTATGCTCAGACGTGAGTCCCTTGCTCACTTTGCCACCAGATTCAAGCAAGCCTGGCTGAAGATGGCTGAAATGCCAGAAACCGGTCCTAGGAAGCTTGTTTCCGGTCCCGGGAAGGCATGGCTTGGCAGTTCGGGCTGGACTGTTCCCATGAGGCACAGGGTCAGACTGATTTGCATATGGTCATGTCTGAACTGGGGTGGCAGAGTGGGCTAAAGAACGGTGATGGATCAAACCCAGATCTGTTGACTGGGTGTGAGTGTTTGATTGGTTCTGATGCTCCGTCCATCACCACCCCCTTTTGTACCGCTTTGTTTGCCATAAGTTGGCAGGGTATGCTCAGACGTGAGTCCCTTGCTCACTTTGCCACTGGATTCAAGCAAGCCTGGCTGAAAACGGCTGAAATGCCAGAAACCGGTCCTAGGAAGCTTGTTTCCGGTCCAGGGAAGGCATGTCTTGGCAGTTCGGGCTGGACTGTTCCCATGAGGCACAGGGTCAGACTGATTTGCATATGGCCATGCCTGAACTGGGGTGGCAGAGTGGGCTAAAGAACGGTGATGGATCAAACCCAGATCTGTTGACTGGGTGTGAGTGTTTGATTGGTTCTGATGCTCCGTCCATCACCACCCCCTTTTGTACCGCTTTGTTCGCCATAAGTTGGCAGGGTATGCTCAGACGTGAGTCCCTTGCTCACTTTGCCACCGGATTCAAGCAAGCCTGGCTGAAGATGGCTGAAATGCCAGAAACCGGTCCTAGGAAGCTTGTTTCCAGTCCAGGGAAGGCATGGCTTGGCAGTTCGGGCTGGACTGTTCCCATGAGGCACAGGGTCAGACTGATTTGCATATGGCCATGTCTGAACTGGGGTGGCAGAGTGGGCTAAAGAACGGTGATGGATCAAACCCAGATCTGTTGAATGGGTGTGAGTGTTTGATTGGTTCTGATGCTCCGTCCATCACCACCCCCTTTTGTACCGCTTTGTTCGCCATAAGTTGGCAGGGTATGCTCAGACGTGAGTCCCTTGCTCACTTTGCCACCGGATTCAAGCAAGCCTGGCTGAAGATGGCTGAAATGCCAGAAACCGGTCCTAGGAAGCTTGTTTCCAGTCCAGGGAAGGCATGGCTTGGCAGTTCGGGCTGGACTGTTCCCATGAGGCACAGGGTCAGACTGATTTGCATATGGCCATGTCTGAACTGGGGTGGCAGAGTGGGCTAAAGAACAGTGATGGATCAAACCCAGATCTGTTGACTGGGTGTGAGAGTTTGATTGGTTCTGATGCTCCGTCCATCACCACCCCCTTTGGTACCGCTTTGTTCGCCATAAGTTGGCAGGGTATGCTCAGACGTGAGTCCTTTTCTCACTTTGCCACTGGATTCAAGCAAGCCTGGCTGAAGACGGCTGAAATGCTAGAAACCGGTCCTAGGAAGCTTGTTTCCGGTCCAGGGAAGGCATGGCTTGGCAGTTCGGGCTGGACTGTTCCCATGAGGCACAGGGTCAGACTGATTTGCATATGGCCATGTCTGAACTGGGGTGGCAGAGTGGGCTAAACAACGGTGATGGATCAAACCCAGATCTGTTGACTGGGTGTGAGTGTTTGATTAGTTCTGATGCTCCGTCCATCACCACCCCCTTTTGTACCGCTTTGTTCGCCATAAGTTGGCAGGGTATGCTCAGACGTTAGTCCCTTGCTCACTTTGCCACTGGATTCAAGGAAGCCTGGCTGAAGACGGCTGAAATGCCAGAAACCGGTCCTAGGAAGCTTGTCTCCGGTCCACGGAAGGCATGGCTTGGCAGTTCGGGCTGGACTGTTCCCATGAGGCACAGGGTCAGACTGATTTGCATATGGCCATGTCTGAACTGGGGTGGCAGAGTGGGCTAAAGAACGGTGATGGATCAAACCCAGATCTGTTGACTGGGTGTGAGTGTTTGATTGGTTCTGATGCTCCGTCCATCACCACCCCCTTTTGTACCGCTTTCTTCGCCATAAATTGGCAGGGTATGCTCAGACGTGAGTCCCTTGCTCACTTTGCCACCGGATTCAAGCAAGCCTGGCTGAAGACGGCTGAAATGCCAGAAACCGGTCCTAGGAAGCTTGTTTCCGGTCCAGGGAAGGCATGGCTTGGCAGTTCGGGCTGGACTGTTCCCATGAGGCACAGGGTCAGACTGATTTGCATACGGCCATGTCTGAACCGGGGTGGCAGAGTGGGCTAAAGAATGGTGATGGATCAAACCCAGATCTGTTGACTGGGTGTGAGTGTTTTATTGGTTGTGATGCTCCGTCCATCACCACCCCCTTTTGTACCGCTTTGTTCGCCATAAGTTGGCAGGGTATGCTCAGACGTGAGTCCCTTGCTCACTTTGCCACTGGATTCAAGCAAGCCTGGCTGAAGATGGCTGAAATGACAGAAACCGGTCCTAGGAAGCTTGTTTCCGGTCCAGGGAAGGCATGGCTTGGCAGTTCGGGCTGGACTGTTCCCATGAGGCACAGGGTCAGACTGATTTGCATATGGCCATGTATGAACTGGGGTGGCAGCGTGGGCTAAAGAACGGTGATGGATCAAACCCAGATCTGTTGACTGGGTGTGAGTGTTTAATTGGTTCTGATGCTCCGTCCATCACCACCCCCTTTTGTACCGCTTTGCTCACCCTAAGTTGGCAGGGTATGCTCAGACGTGAGTCCCTTGCTCACTTTGCCACTGGATTCAAGCAAGCCTGGCTGAAGACGGCTGAAATGCCAGAAACCGGTCCTAGGAAGCTTGTTTCCGGTCCAGGGAAGGCATGTCTTTGCAGTTCGGGCTGGACTGTTCCCATGAGGCACAGGGTCAGACTGATTTGCATATGGCCATGTCTGAACTGGGGTGGCAGAGTGGGCTAAACAACGGTGATGGATCAAACCCAGATCTGTTGACTGGGTGTGAGTGTTTGATTGGTTCTGATGCTCCGTCCATCACCACCCCCTTTTGTACCGCTATGT